>NW_024962262.1:60321636-60411975 GCF_019238085.1 Lagopus leucura
AAAAAGCTTGAAAAAGCTTGAAAAAGCTTGAAAAAGCTTGAAAAAGCCGGTTAAAGTTGCTGCTAGTGTAGGAGTAATTATTCTAATATATCAGAAAGCAGAATATGGTCCCGTTTAAAATTAAATTAAGCTGCTTTAAGCATATTGTGTATATATACACCAGCACCCAGAAATGCAAGAAAAGTGAGGCAAGCTGTAGTTAACACAAATATTTGTAGTCAGAAACACAGCTTTCCCCACAATTTTTGTCTGTGTTTCTTTAAGGTAAGAAAACTCGTTCACAGTATAAGAAAACCTGATTTCAGCTGACAGTAGATTACTTGTTGCAGATGACATCTATTATTTTACCTGACAGAAAATATGATTTCCTAAACGTAAACTATATTAGCAAATGTTTAAGTTCACATTTGTTTTATTTTCTTTCTTTTTAAATTGCTACGTGCCCAAGATGAAAAAAAACACAAAAAACAATGCACAGAAATAATAAAATTACTGTACTAATGCACTTTGTCTTTACTCTCTATACCTTCTGTTCTTTTCCATTCCTATTTTCTTGAGTACTACAACAATTTTACAGTCTCAGAGGATGCCTATATCCACATTTGTTTCAGGTAGCTAACTCATTCGCCTAATGAAAACCACAGACCAGGTTGCTGAGATCAAACTCCTCCAGTTCTTTTGGTGTTACAGATGAAGCAAGATAGGAGTCTGAAGAACGAGTCCCACCTCAGAGCACTGAGTCAACGGACAGATGAGAAAGCCCTCTGGATACTCTGGTACACTCTGAAAATACTTTTCCTCCTTGGAATGAAAGTACAAAGGCTAGGACTGTGCTCCTTCCTTCCCAAAGGAACTGTGAGTAGTTCAGCAGGTAAAGCCATAGAGATGAGGAATTTCTCATCAAAATCAAAAGCCTGACGCTGCCACCAAAAACAGTTTTGTAATATAATTCTTCTTTGATCAAACACCACAAAATTATCTCATGAACCAGGCTGTGCATGTCAGCATTGGAAAAAAATACTCACTGGGTGGAACTTTCATTTCCCAGTAACTTTGATACAAGCTTTGTTCCTACTTTGTAAGCATTTAAGTGCACTGCAATTTTTAAAAATATGGAAAGTTTTAAAAGTCATCTGTTTTTAAAAATCCATGAACATATTTAGCACTAAACTACAACAAGGATGAATCTTGTTTTTATTCAATAGTATATTCTAAAATTTGTAGTCTGAAAACCCTTCAACTGTCCAGCATTTTAAAAATCAACAGTTTTAAGGACAATATAGCTGACAGAATTTTCCAAGGAGGAAAATTTCTTGGAGACTTCTAAGAAATATCCTGCAAATTGCACACTGAAAAGAGCTACACTTCAAGTTGGTAAAAGTTTATTTCTCAGGGTTTTCTTTTAAAAAGCTGTATGTACAGTATCCTATATTCTATTGTCTTACAACTCATGTCCATTTCAGTGTTTCAGTTACAGCTAGGAAATTAAACTTCAGTTTCTAACACATACTGCAAAGCTTAAAGTAGTAGCTAGGCTAGTAAATGCTGAATTACTATCCCTTTGATTCACAAATTAATACATCTACATCGCTTACGGTGTTAAAACAGTATACGAGAATGTTCTACACAAAAAAAAAAAAAATTACAGGAGGATAAACATGAAAATTGATTTAAGTTTCAGAGATAAAATGCTCAAACACACTGCACTACATTTACATGTATCGTTAAAAAATTATGGAAGCATGCAGGATACAGTTCTGCACTAGACATTTTCTTAACTTAAAACACCTTTTATGTTTAAAAGTATGTACAGTTTATCTTGTTGAGCAAATTCAATGTCTGCTATGTCTAAATTACTATTTAAAGACAAATTAACCGTAATAATAACACAAGCATCTGTTCTTAACGATGTTGTAAGTAGTAAGTTTAAAATGCTGATGAGCCTTACTCAACAAATAATGAGCTCATACAATTAAAAGTATTACATACAATGTAAAAATTTAAATAATCACTAAACTTTAATTTGAAAAAAAATATATATATGAACATTTTAAATAAAACCAGATTACTATTGAGAAAGCTTAAGACATAGCTAAGCTCATAGACCTCTGGAGAAAACAGTAAGTTCCATAGCATTTTCATGGAGTAAAAAGTTGCCAGTAAGGTTAAATTATCAGCAGGTACCTTAGAAACTTGTACAAAATACAAGCAGAATACAAATTCCTTCCCGCTCCCCCCTCCATTTTTCTCTTTTTAAAGGAAAAGAATATACAAAGGCTCTGTATACAGACAGTGCTGACCCCAAAGCCATGAAAAACTGAAACTACTTTGATATCAGGAGCTTAAACTCTACTTACACGCTAATATATTTTCCCCCTTTAAGAAAAGGAACTAAGCTCACCCGAACAGAACGAGCACGCAGAGCCAGAAACTTAAACATGACTAAGAAACCATGATGTTTAGGTTTTCTGACTGAGCAATCCTAAGTCGAGCAGGGAAGACCAACCCTAGCTTTTTTTTTTTGCTGTGACCAGCTGTTCCGGCAATTAGAAAATTTCCTGTCAGGCAAGTTAGCCACAGATGGGGGGTGGGGCGAGAGAAGGGGGGAAAAAAGGTCAGAAAAAAAGAAAGAAATTGATTTTTCTTCCTCCGGTAAAGAAAAATGGGGCAGCAGGGGTACTCATGTTGCTGATGCTGTAGAGATCAGAACAGGAAACTTAAGCAGATCGTCTGATAGCAACATGTTGTTGCAGATGTTATTTATTCCTCGTTCCCAGGAAAGAACAAAAAAGATCAGCATCTATTTCAGAAATCAAGCTACTAAGTCATGTACCACTGCTTAAGCAGAGTAGCAACTACTTTAAGACCTGCATGTGATTTTCGTATTTTTATGGGTTTTAGTTCAATTGCACAAATTGCTATCTTTCTGACATCAATGCAAAGAACGTGGTAAGCTTTTACTTCATGGCTATGCTTTCTAGAATTGTTAGGGGGCCAAGCCGACTTCGCAAAGCCCTCTGAAATCCTGCACACAAAACCTAAACAGAAATTAATTAAACTGGATTGCCCAGCTTGAGTGTCTGACTCAAGCACAAATATTACAATGCTCTCTAGCAACTGAGTTCTTCAAAGTGTTTGCACACTGAACTTTTCTCGAAATCAGAATCTAATTGGATTCAATAGTTGGGTCTCTCTACATTTAGTACCTCAGTTACTGTTTTGCATACTGACAACTTAAGTATCTTCAGCATTGACCTTTATTAAAAGGAATGAATTAGAATATGGAGCAAAGCTACCTTTCCTCAAGCAATAAATAAATAAATGCAAATAATGACATTTAAGCAGCAGCAAATACAAATGCTCAGCCATAAGCAGAGCCAGGTGATGCTATTTAGTGAATCCATACCAACAGGTACAAAGCAAAATACTGTACTCCTTCCTGTCAGGAACATTAAAACAAATAGACCTTCAAACTACCTTCCTTGACTGGGTTATAACAGGATCACTGCAATTTTTTTTTTTTAGATTTTAATTCCTCTTCAAAAGACAAAATAAGTAAATCACTGGCTGTAAGCAAAAGAACATGCTGTTTGCCAATATATACCACATCCTGGTATCAGTTTCTAGCTTTGCCTTTAAACCTGGATTATATATATATTTACTCCAGCACAACAGAAAATCCTATTGCCCACATACAGAAAGAGACAAAATAAAGATTCCTCATCTCTGGCTTTATCAGGACCTCAAAAACAAAAAATGTGGTTTTTAGAAAAAAAAAAAAAACAACACCAAAAACAAAAGACACACCACCACATTCTCTTTTCTCTGGATCTTCATTTACACTACATCCACAAGGACAGCTCCTCAAATGTTACGTACTGAATTGTGAATTACACAAACATTCACTAACCACTTCTTCACCTTGAGTCCTCCATTACAGTGTGCTTTTTACAGACCCATTGTATTACAGCCTGCATGGGATAAGCAGCCCCTACTACAACAGCAGTAACGCAGCATGAAAAATGATTCAACCTTTGCTTTGGGATAAACAAGGCTCCTTGAATGCTAGGAGGTTACATGAGGATTTCAAGTATTTCATAAACGATACAAAAACTACCTAAAGCTTTCCTCTCTGCTTTAAATCCCCAGTGATTTCCCCCTCAAAAGCTCCAGTATGTGAGGAATTACAGATTAATAGCAATGTGGATATTTACACTGTGAAGAATAAAAAGGTTACTTCAAGATTGCGCTGTCAAACGTGACTGCACTAACAGCAGTCATCAGGAGTCTCCTGATCACTACATTTAGGTCTAAGGTACCATGGATTGCTAAAAGCAGAAATGGAGAGTAAGTGGTGTGCCCTACGCTAATTACAAAGTTCATTAAAGCTGAGAACACAGCATGAGTATATAACCATTTTCTTCTCTTTCCTAGCAAGTGTATATATGTACAGCACTACAGATAAACTGTGTCTGCTAAGGGTGACAGAACCAGGGCATTTCAACTGCAACACTTCTACAATTACTGACTGCTGCTCCCCAAACCTATTATCTGACCTCCCAGCAAAGCACAAAGCACAGAGCCCAGGGGTCAGTGGGGTTACCTCATAACAATAGTTCTCCTATAACTGGCATGGGTCTACAGCAGGTGGAAGAAATTTCTTGCTTTCTGGGAGAATAAAGCCTGTGTGGTTCCCAAAGAGCACTACCAGCCAACCAGAAACATTAAGATATATGCTACGTAATTCATTTTGAGAACCCCTGAGAAGAGAGCTTGTTCTTTTAAATCTTCCTTCATATGAGGAGACAGGTTAGAGAGCAGCAATGGCCAAAAAGGGAAGTTTGCGATAACAAGTATAAACTGCTCCAGCAAATTGCTCCACTAACCTTGAAGTCTTGATAAGGTTTTGTATTATACATGCTTATCAAGAAACCTAAGTGCCCCCAAATCAAAAGGGATTTGTTATGTCTATCAGTGCCTGCTGAATTCAACTGCAGGTAAGATTAAAGAAAATGTACAGATCTCACTCACACAAAGCATTTCGTCTTCCCGAACAGAAGTATTTTTTTTTCCCCCCTCCTATCCTTCTCTTCTGTGCTTTTAATTTGGATGCTCTGAACTTAGAGAAACTGTCCTAAGACTTGCTGTCCAAACACTCAGGGGTAAGAGGATCCCAGCTTCCACAGAGACTGGGAGAGCTGAAAGATGCTGGAAGAACTCTGCACAATATGGAAGTTCGTAAGATCTATTGAAACAAGCATGCACACTACAGTTGGACATCCACTTTTGCACATAACCAGAAAAACTTGAAACTAAGTGGAATAATTCATTAGGTGAATCAATCTATATCCTATATCCTCAGACTGAGGAGCATAATAACACATATCCTTTTTATAATGATAGAAAAGCAAAGGTCTACAGTATGGATTGCCTTCAATTATCTGAAGAAAAAAAAAATGAAAAACCCTCACTTGAAGAAGGTTAGCAGATGAGATACAGACAGTCACCTCCCTCAGTTTTAAGAAGCTGAATAATATATACTTATCTTCATAACAAACACGTTTGTATAGCCAAAGAAGAAATATTAGACGAATGAGAGGGTGTGGCAGTTTCCATCTGCTAGTTTACAGGCTTTTCAGGGCTACCATCTGTTTTGTCTCCATGTAAGAAGTGGATTGATTTTTAATGTTGCTTACAGGCTCAAATTATTCAATTTTCTGATCAAGACCCAGAAATTACACTGCCCCAGACACCAAGTGTAGAGAAAGGCCACTCTCATCAATGCTTTCAAGTGGTTGTATCCGCAACACCCTTAGGAGAAGAACAAATCTTTTGAGGTGCTTGCCTTCTCTGTATAGGTTTGACATATAAATTAACTTTTCAGATTAAGAGCTTCGTACCGTTTACAAGGATGCTGTAACTTATGTAAGGTCCACTAAATCCGTTCTTACATCAGTATGATGTGTGCACTTCAGTATAAGAATCTAGCACCAACAAAAACAAAACCCCTCTGCCTTTTACAAGGGAAAATTTGAACACAGAGAAGGCAATGACTGCACTTCATTTTTTAAAGACATGAAATAATAACTTCATAGCATACCTCTTCTCTCAGGAAAACTACAAAAATATTTAAAGGTCACTGCGCTGCTACTGATGACGTAGCCATTGTTCCAGCTAATATTAAGTAGGGGTTAGGTTTATAAATATTGAAAAATCCCACCCACAATGGTATACACATCCTGTAAGTTCAAATGCTTTCAAATCTCCCTGTTAAGCTATGCTTTTTTTTTTTTTTTTTTTTTTTTTTTTTGCCAAATTGCTTCACTTCAATGTTCTTACCTTATATTATTTTCTTGGCTGGTGACCATAATTGAGATTGCCCCAGATTACTCTGGTTTTCACATTACAGCTTGAGTTATGGGAAGCATGGGAGAACAACACATGATCACGGAAATTTTCAGTGTACATTTTTATTTGTTCATGAATTTCCAGTATTTTCTATAAGGCTTCTGATTCTAACCTTAATTCTTATACATACATGCATATATACATATATATACATATATATACATATATATGCACAATGGAGAATCTCAGAATTATTACTACCTATAATGGACAGTTACAAGTTCAGAAATTAGATAAACTATTTTGCCCACACATTTTTTTAATGCATCTTTAAGCTTTTTTCTAAAGATCTTAATATCCTCATAACCTTTTCTATTAAAAAACTGATACACAAAGACAACAGCTACTGAAATTTAGCTTTTCATCATCCAGATCAGCATGTTTTAAGACTGTTTCATGCTTCGCTTCCACTTAATTTTACATATATGTTATAATTCTTATTTAACAGTGGGGTTTTGTTTAAAGTTATACCAAAGCATAGAAGAAAAAGTCAAGTGAAATATTACACACTGGAGACAGTGTTTACTTTTTCCATCGCAGTTGTTAGCGCCTGAATTATTTCCACCCTGGACTGTACTAAAAACACAAAAACAAACCAGTAATCTTCAGTCCCAGCAAGCTATTGTGCAGAAATGTGTGCCAGCTTTTCCTGAAGCTTACAAAGAACTACTGCAACTTTTCACAAATGTTTGTATCCTAATATTTCTGTATTTTCAGTAATTATGCTTAAGCGAGTGCAATGATGAAGCATTAGATCTACTAGTGCTTCAACCACGATCAAATTGAATCTAGATTTAAAAAGCAGTAAAGCATGCATCATGATGGAAAGAACTCAAAGCATTTAATTTGTTTAACTAACTTAATCTCTATGGATATAGAAATAAAGAAAGTAATGGTACATAGCACAAAAGCGAGAAAGGTAGCAAGTAAAAGGCTTTAAACTGCTTCCCTTCTTTCAGTAGTCTCCATATCAGGTCATACTTTAGCCAGTTTTTTATTTGTTCTTACATTTATTTCCTGCTGAAGGTTCCCAGGTTACTTCCAACATTCAACAGATAAAAAATGTTGACAAAAGTTATAAAACCAGATATAACAAAGACAGTATTCTACCAGCATATTATCCAAACACTTAACACAGCAAAAGGGTGCAGTATTTTCAATTTTTCACCCCTCTTCTCACTCCACAGAACAGTGGCAATTCTGTCCTGAAGACACGTACACATCACACAGCCATGAGAATATTCTGTCTTCTGATGTGGCATACAAGAACCTTACACACCTCCACTGAGGTAGCACTATAATTGCTGACAGACAAAGACTAGCTTCCAGCTATAACTGAGCAGTGGGAAAAAAAGCACCAAAAATTATTGGGTTTTTTTTTTTTGTTTTTTAAATCACTATTGATAATCATTTACTCACCACCACCTAGAAATAAATGGAAAAAACAACTGGTCTAAGGAATTGAACTGCTAAGGCAACCTTAAATACCTTGAGCATCACAGAAAGAATATTAGATAAATATTTTTTAGTGGTCGCTATTATGTTTAAATAGTTTGCTCTGTCTCCTAAGAAGCATCAGTTTGGAAGCATTTGAAGAAAATACAGGAAATTACCTGGAAGTAATCCTGCAATTAGCAAACCTGAAAGAGAAACCCAATGGCTGAGGTGAGGTAATCTGGGCTGACTGATGCCAACTAAGCCACGTTCTCACTTCCCCTCCTCAACAGGAGAGAGAAGAAAATAAGATGTGAAAAAGTTTGTGGGTTGAGATAAAGGCCAGGAAATCACCAACCACTGTCACGGGCAAAACACACTCTGCCCAGGGAGGATCTATTTACTGTCAAGTAAAAGTACAGTAGGATAAGAAGAAATAAAGACAAAACTAAAACCACCTTCCTTCCACTCCCACTTCTTCCCAGGCTTAGCTTTATACCTTTACTGCTGTCCAGGGACCAGGGGGAAGAGATAGAGAAAGCACAGGGGGATGAGTTTTCAACATTTTGTCTTCACCTGTCCTTCCTCACACTTTTCTCCTTCTCCACTGTGGTGTCCCTCTCATGAAATACAGCCCTTCACAAACTGCTCCAGGATTGGTCTTTTCACGGGGAGCATGGCATACATATCTGCTCTGGTGCAGGGTCCTCTCCAGGGCCTGCAGAGCACATACTGTGCTCCAACACAAACCTTCCATGGGCTGCAGGGAGACAGCTTGCTAATTTGCTTCATGATGGGCTTCACCATTATTTCCTCCAGGGGCCAAAAGGAATCTCTGCTCTAGAGCACAAAGTACGTCCTCCCCTTACTTCTTTGCCAATCTCTGTCTCTGCAAAACATTTCTAGCCATTTGTAAGTACGTCAGCACAAAAGTACCACCTGCATCACTGACAGGCTCGCAATAGCAGCTGTGGGTTTGTTTTGGTGCCAGCTGGAATTAGCTCTGCCTAACATGAGAGCAACACTTATTTTTTCTCACAGAAGCCACCCCCTCCACTACCTAAACCTTATTACATAAGCCCAATATAATATAATTTAGCATACAGATACAAAACAAAAAGTTCCATAGGTAGAAGGTGAAGCTACAAATTCAAAGTAAAATTTTTATCAGGCAGGGCAACAGTCAGAATATATTAACAAGTATTTCAGTTCATTCATTACTGTTACCAAGATGTGGATGTTGTGGATGTTGTGTTGGGGGACATGGTTTAGTGGGAGCTATTGGTAATAGGTGAACAGTTGGACTGGATGATCTTTTAGGTCTTTTCCAACCTTGGTGATTCTATGATTCTATGATCACAACCAAAACCAAAGACTTTCCCAGGAAAAGGTGTTCTAGTTCACATAAGAATTAAAGAAAGCACTATAGTCTGCACTACGCAGAATATTAAGAACAAATGATCTCCTTCTGGTGTTACCTACAAATACTGTTCCTTCCTTACTCTGCGTAACATACCGTATCACCTTATGAGCCCTGATATATTGTACCTTCAATCATATTCAGAGTTCTGAAAATTGTGTTTTATTGGTAAGGACCATTTATCAACAAAATCTAATGGTCAGCTAGCGCCGTCTGATGCAACACTACAGGTAATGTTAGAGTTGCCTTGACAGCTGAGAAAGCCACAGGCATCACATGAAGAAACCTGTGGTTACTGGTATCTTCACATTACGAAATTTTGTAAAATGAAAGTTTGACTTCTATTGATAGTGGCTGAACCATCTGGCCTGCAATCTCCTCTTTAGCGGCCACTCCCATTTTCAAAAAGACTGTGTTAAGAAAAATTAATGCCTCTCCATAACAACAGCAATGGAAATGCTGGAATGTGGAATGTACTTCCACAGTCCTTCCTTACCTTTGTACTTCCCTTGAAAGACTACTGAAACCTGAAAGTGGAGAGGATTATGAGGTCTAGGCTTTTTATAGTTTACGAATAACTGAAAGAAGTTTATGGGGAAAGAAGAAAAGAGAGATAGGTATCTGCCTGCTGTAGGGGGCCTGCTTTGCAGGGGTCTCTAAAGATCCCTTCCAGCCCGTACAATTCTGTGATTCTGCATCTTTCGTGTCAATTTGCCATCTCCAACTCAGAGACCACTTTGCTACCATAAGTATTTCAGAACACGTTAGTTCAAAACTAACCACTGTAAACTACTGCCTACTGCTCAGATCTGATTTACAGTGAACGCCTGAGACCTATATTAATAGGTCAGCCTCTGGATATTTCATCACTATGGAAGTTTCCATTAAGTACGTTTCAACATTTAGTATCTCATCCAAGGAAGGGATGGATCCTAAGCCACCAGCAAAACTGATTCTTACAGTTCTCATCTTTGAGTATTTCCTCTTTTGTGGCGCCTATGGCTTTCTTAACTCTGAACCAATAAACCGAAGTTGCCTTCTACTCCAGCTAGCAAGAATAGTATCACAAGAGCAGAACTGAAATCCACATTCAGAGAAAAGACTTAAACCACTGTGCCACAAATGACTAGCTTTACTATTTTTGAATGCACTCCAGTGAGCTCCATCTTGGAAGAGAATCTAAAACTTTGCCCATCTTGAGTTTAGTATTATCCTAATAATCTATGTAGAAACAAAACAGAAACAATCTTCCAGTTTAATGAAGATTTATTATGCAAATATTCTAGTTTCATGTAGATCAAGAAGGACAATGAGAAAAAACTAACATGAGCAATGAAATAGAATAAACAGGTACTGCCGAGCAATCTTCTGATCATACAGAAAAACTAAAGGTAATAGCTGCTGCTGCACTTTACATACTGAACTAGAAAGGGAAAAGCTATAGTGTATGGCACTCATAGAATCAGATTTCATACAGTAGCACACACGCACCTGCAATGGAACCTATGTGGAATTTAACCATATCAGAATCATTTGTTGTGACATGACCAGAAATGAAACATTAACTGCTAATAAAGCACACTCTGGAACTCACAGATGTAAAATATGTTTACATGTGCACTGTTCAGACTAACAAGCCAGTGGCATTGCCTTGCTCACTGGTACAAGGAAAAGTAGACAATAAAAAAAGAACAACCAGCTTTAAGATTTGTTGTGATAAGGAAAGAGAAGCTCAACCTCCCCTCCTGTTGAGGAATGATCTAAGCAGCCACATTTTACTACCAAGTTTTTTCACTCTCCGATCCAATTTCTATAATATTAAATTTTGTGCTCTCCGACAGCAAAACCTAACTCATATTAAAAATAGTGTAGAAAGTATAAACATTAATCAGAACAAACAGTAGGATACCAAACCAGACAAGAATAAGTGAGAAAAAAAACTCTGAAAAATATCAGGATTCTACATTACTTGACATGAGATGCAAACCTGAACAAAAAGGCATCATCGGCAACCTGCAAGTAGACTGTGTGGCATCAGTGCATCACAATATAGTGCTATCTTTGTTACAATCTACTCACATTTTGTGGGTTGATATCATCTTCTCCCATAGGTTCATCCACAATTTGCTGTCCATTCTGTTAAAAAAAGAAAAAATACACAGGAAGTTAGTAGAGATGTTGAATTCAACTACAGAAATAAATATATTGCCAATGGTCTTTGACGGCATGCTCCTCTACAGGATCAAGAGTTCTTTTATTTTCTAAAAGAAACAAAAAACCAACCAACCTAACAAAAAAAATCATTGGAAGCCGGTACGGAAAGCTGCTGTTTGAGAGACATGATGCCACTCTCACTCTGATCCTCACGTACTACCAAACTGGACAAAAGTCACAATAAGAAAACTGTAAAACAGTTTAAGTCTTAGTACTACAGAGCATTATTTTTCACTACTACAACCTCTGCAGAAAGCTAAATCAGATGAAGAATGTGCAGCAATAAGCCGCAACAACAAACGTAAATACTCTTTTTAAAACCAAGTTCTTGTGCAGAAACCGAGTCCTTGCTGTCATTGGTACTACAAGAACATTTATATCTGCAGTATATGATTATTAGAAAAACTATGAATGTTTATGGTTGCTGGCTAATTAGATAGTCAACGTTGTACTTTTCTGTTTGTTTTTATTTTAACCTTTCTAGGGACCGTCCTGCAAAGCTTTCCATGTAAAATTTAGTCACGCGATTAAAAAAAGACTAAATGCCTTCTTGGTTAACAAATGCTTTCTGTTCCCCACCAGTGGTACTATACTTGGTGAATATCTAAGTGGCACTTTTCCCAGGCAGATGCCTTTGCTTACACAACAAACATATACATTAGCAGCTAATAAGGAAAAAGATATGCCTCCCAATGTAATAGCAAGAAGGATCACCTGTGGCTTTAATTATTCATTTGCTGTAAAAGTTTTACAGACTCTTATTATTCTTTTCAAAATAGATTTTAAAAAATTACCAAAAATGGTTGTGCCCTGTAGTACTAGTGGATTGTTTCCCCAGAGAACGTAAGTCCTAATTAATCTATTTTTGCAGAATTTAATTTACTTAAAATAAAGTCAGATGCATATATGGACAGATATTTTCTAGATGTCAGAAAGCTAAGGAAGCTGCTAGGCAGCGTTCAGAGATTTCAGCTTCTTCCTACAAGTTCCCTCCCACCATTCGTTTTTTCAGCAGACTTGTTGGGTAGAACCTTTCTAGCATTCTCTGCAACTGCTAGGTGTAGTCAGCTTACAGGTAGAGACTCTTTCCTATGAAAAGACAGGTTAAGTTCTAACAACTTACAAATTTCAATTTTCAGTTATGTCAAACTGAATGTTTAGCCTCAGATAATTACAAGCTCCCTACCAAGTTTTCCCCTCTTCATTTTCAATATAAGATACTAATGGATAAGACTAGATTATGAGAACTATCCATCACCCAAATATGACTGTGGCCTGCTCTCCACCCCCTTAAAACACAGGCATAGGGAAGGGCTCAGCTACTGATTCTGTCTGCAGTGCAGAGTTGTGACACAGGATAACATTGCCATTTTCTCACGTTAACAGACCTCAGAGAAACACTAGAGACTTCTGGTTAGAAGGCATGTTTCTCTACAGAAGGACCAGTAAGAAACCAGCTAGACTACAAGAGGTGAATATAATTTTTATAAGATGTCTCAGTTAAGGGCTGTCAGCATTGCACTTTCTAATTGTACAGCTAAGAGTTATTTGATGATGTTCCAAAAAGCCTCACCTTCCCTCACTGCAGCTTTTACTAAGAGTACAGACGGCAGATATTGTACTGTTCTTCCTTAAAATACACAACAATTTAAATTATCACATACAAGACCATTAAAATACCAGCTCAGCTAAGTTAAGAAAGTAGTGTTTTTAATGAAGCTTGCTTACAAAGAAACATAATTGTTTACATTGTTATTCCATATACCATCTCTATCAAGGCTACGAGTCACAACTTCCCTTCTCTCAAATCTATGACATACATTTAATCAAATTACAATTTAACTACACATCTCTGTGCTCTATTCACACCACAAGATAGCTTCCAAAATATCTCGTCAATAGGAAAAAGTCAGCAGGAAAACATCAGAACAAGAAAGACAATTGACTTCAGCCTGAAAGGAGGAGCCTGAAATGTCCTGACAGCTAATGATGGCTCAACTCTGGGGCCTAAAACAGGGCAATTTATGTATCAAAGCCATGTGCTCTAAACTGACTCCACATGCGGATTTTCAGAAACAGTGATTCCCACTACAACAGTAATTATGCTGAAGAATAATATTAGAGGCAGATTAAGAAGAATTAACCAAAAAAATAAACCTTGAGACCCCACTTATACTGCTTAAAGACAACTCTAACGCCACTGAAAATGAAACAGCTCCAGAAACCCCTCTTTGACAAGAATTGAGATCAAATCTTTTTAAGAAGGTCCCAATCTCTAACATCCAGCCTTTAACCTCACTGACTGCAACATTATTCTTCTAGAAAAACAAAAACAAAAAGAACAACCAAACAAAACACAGCAAATTTCTGCACCACAAATGAGCAGGTTTTTGTTTGTTTGTTTGTTTTAAACAATCTGGTTTTCCTGTGTAATCCTCCATTGCTTTCATTTGAATTCAAGAAACAGATTCCAAGCGCATGTACTGGAATGATGAACATACTCAAGAAATCAGCATGTATGTCATGCAACTGTATCTGAGCCAGGACACTGGATTAGCAAGATCTTTTTTGAACAGGTCTACCCATGCAATGATTACGCTAAAGAAATCACTGCATGGCAGAACCAGTTCTGCTCAGAACAGTGGAAGCCATGTAAGGCAAAGAAGAATATGTATGTATGATTTATGGTTTGTTGGTATGAGATGCCATTAAATGGAAAGCACTCGCGTATCCAGAAAGCCTGCAAAGTGTACCGGATGTCCTATAAGCTTAAGTGTAAAGCCAAAAAGTTCACTATGGAAATGACAACACTTAACCCACTGTAGAGCAAATAAGGCTGCAGAGTGTTTAAGTGCATCTAGCCCTTTCGTTAGGCTAGATTTGCTCTAGTATTTACTAGAACCAAGGACATGTCTCAGTGAGGTAACACCCTGTGACCATATATAATTACCTGATAAATATAGACTAAGAGAAGGCTAAATGCATCTTTTAATGTATGGATTGGTCTAATTCAAATGACAGAGACTATAGACCTTGATTACTTTTCAGCTGTACGGCTCCTGTAGGGATGTCAAGCAAGCAGAATGGACCAAAGATGTGGTTAAATCCAGTACTAGAACTGCAAAAACAGTGAGCACCAAGCATTTCAGATGACAGCACAAGAAAACTAAAAAAAAAAAACAACACCAAAACAAAGAACATCTACAGACAGCTCCTACTTACCCCTCCAAACACATCAGCAATCAAATTACACCAAGAAATGAGGGCACACGTCCCTTATAGAGGTAAAGCCACTCAAAATCCCATTTCCTTCTCCGATTTACAGTGGCAGCCATACTGTTAGCAACAAACTAAACTCCCAAAAAGCCATTGCCACATTTCACTAAGTTGGTAGAAATGAATGCTTAAAGACAGTTAGGTTTATTTTACTAAAGGCATGTGAGAACGAAGACAAAAGGGACCGTGCAGGTTCTTTGCTCAAGTTAAAAGCAGACAAATATCAGAGAATCTGCATCAGCCATAAGAGCTCCTAGAACCTGTGACATAACAGTCAATCAATTAAACCTCTTTTGTGAAGCAGAGGATATCCTGCACTCTACACTACAACTATGTATTGATCCATAGTCCTCATGTTACTTTCTTTTTTCAAATTATGGTTTCAGCATCTGCTGCAGATGAAATTCACCTCAGAAGTCTGTCAAAATGGTACTGCCTTCTGCACTCACACAATAAACCCAGCACACTGAACTGACTAGCACTGATCTAGTTGTAATCTTGTATGCAAAATACCTGACACAGCATCTGTAATAGCAACTTGGTGCAGAATATGTTAATAATAATAATAATAATACCAAGCACTGATCCTTGCCCCTACCCAGTTATTTACACGTATCTAAATCATTAATTGAAATATTAAGTCATATTTGTGTCCTGTAACACTCATTTTTTCTTATTTTTTCCTGTTAGCTTAATCAATATTGAAACAGATAGCATTCACTTGATGTTTTTAGATTTAGTTTAGTATCTGCAGCCTCACATTGCCTTTGCAAAGCAAAGATCAAAGTCCTGCTAATACGGATGTACTCTGTTGAACTGCTGTTCTTTCATGCATTTTTAACACACTTCATTTTTTCTGAAGGATGCAGGTTTGACCATGAAGCTTCCTGAACGCTGCATGCTTCCATATGCCTCCTGCCTCCCCTCAAACATCTTTGTTTTGTGTTTAGACTGCTCCTAGATTATTTTTGGATGGTTAAGAAGCCTCACAGCCAAGTATTTAAACTCCTTTCCAAGTACAATTGTCATTTGCTTTAAAAACAAAAGTGATGGCAATTCTAGCTTTTGATACAATTCTTTGATTAATCTTAACGTACCTACTGATATAAACTGGGTTCAAGTATACAAGACAGAAACAAGGTTTCATACTATCAATGGAGTTCAGCATGTTGTACAACTACTGAATTTTCCATGTAACTTGTGCCTTTTAGCAGAACTACACCCAACTAGTTAAGATACAATAAAAAGTGTTGTATCTGTCTTAGAGTTTACAAGTGGACAAATCATAAGTTATGAACTGTTTATCAGTGCAGACTGACATTCTGAGTACACAAATAAGCAGATAAAACAAAAGGTCTGAAACACACCATACAAAAATTAGCATTTAGAATTTACAAATGGACAATGACTAACAAAGGTGATGGCTTCACTACGCTTTGGAATGATAATTTAAACAAATTACCTGAATGTCTGAAGTTTCTCCAAGGTAATTCCTAGTTTTCTCCTAACAAATTACCCAACAATTTTTCAACAGTTACAGAATTTAATAAAACCCTTTTATTTCCTTTAAACATTTTGAAAATGATGTTTAGACTACAAAAAATAAAGATTTCAAGAAGTACAAGAGCTTTCCTCATTACTTATTATTTAGACAATAAAAACATTGGCAATATGTAGATCCAAGCTCTTCACTCCAGCATGTCCCAGGGACTCCAAGGAAGTGATACAGTTAGACAACTCCACAATCTTTGAATTGAATGAAGCTTTATCCATGCTCCTGGCTTGTTACATAGCAGCACAGAATACAGTATTCCTAGGCAAAGATTTCTAACAAATTTGCTGTTAGTAAAAGGTCTGGAACTATATACAGTAAAAGCTTTTGGCCTGCACATGTTTAAATTTGCTATTACAAGCAGTAGTGAGCTATTCTGAGGAAAAAAAAAAATCATATGTCTGCAGAAAAATAGTTGAAAAAAAAGACTAAGGTCCCCTTGAGAGGTCATCCAACCTATTCCAAGGAATGATCAGCTATTCCTACAATGTCACTCCAGACATTTAGCTCCTTCTAAATCTTCAGTAATGGAGTTTTCATAAGCTATTTCAATGCCCAGCTAAAATATAAGGCTTTAATAGGATCTTAATTAATGACTTACACCCTAACTCCACAGCTATGAAGCCACACATATCCAAAGCACTTACCTAAATCCTAACCTGATTAAGGCTTATCATATACAAGTAGCAGAAGTGGGCTATCATCTTAGACTTTTTTTTAGCTGTTATCTCTTAGAACATATTCAATGTATGTTACATATAGATAGCAGAAACGAGTATAAGAATCTTTAATTTTCAGGGAAAAAAAACATAAGACAAAACCTAAAAGATACATGAATTTATTTCTATAAAACCCCTACTTGAAGTTCAACTAATTTTATTTAGAAACTTCTAAGTCATATCGACTAAGGCGTCAGATTTTAAAAGTTGCAGGACATCAACATTTGCCTTTCTGTAGACAGGCAACCTCAGATATATTCCAGTAACATACAGATTATTATGAACATACAAAGTGAAGCCTCCCCATGCTATGATACCAGGACAACTGCAACTCCAAGACAATCTACTTTCCAGTGCCACCTTCTTCTCATTTAGTATGACACAAGAGTGCAGTTTTATACCACCACAGCCTAATTGCCACAGAAAAGCAGACCTCTTTCCTCCACTGTTACACCACCCTTGGCACTAGCATTTCGCCAACCTTGTGTCAAGAAAGGTCAGAAAACACCACCACCACAAAGAAGAGCCTGCAGCTATTTGTGAGTTTAATTTGCTGAACTACCTTGGCTTCAGGCAGTACAAGTGCCATGGCATTGTTTGAAATGTCAAACATATAGCATCATAGAATCTTTGTCCAGGCCAGCTATTTTTCTATAGGTAAAAAAAAAAAAAGCTCAAAATCATGTACATTCAGTTGCTTTGAAGAATTTTATTTAGTTCTTTAGCTTCCTACCTACAGGAGTGGCAAAGTGCTGCCATTAACACGAAAGCTCGGTAACCTTAGTAAAACACAACATCTATCTGTTCATTTGCTACAGATAGAAATAAGCACAGAGAAATCACTTCGTTCAGTATATCCAGTCCATTGCCACACGTGGGAAAAAGAATTCCTTCTCCACTGCACATGTTCTCCTAACAGTGATCGTAGCACCTGACAGTATCCAAGTCTCCATACCAAGACTGTACTTACATGAGAAGCTGGGGATGCTTCACTTCACTGTCTGCTACAGACCTAAGCCCCCTGAACATCCTGTACCTGTCAGGGCTCTTTCCAAAGGGGGAGCAGCACCAGGTCCTCACTGCATGAGCAACAAGGCTGCCTGCTCTCATTCCTTACAATGCAGACCATACGAGCTGGTCTCTTATAATCTTAGGATAAACGATAGAGGTTGACGTTTAATATTGATGTCAAGTAAAGCATTACCTATTTTTACTCATTTTGTCATTTAGCCACTCAAACGTTCAATACAATAACTCATTCTGGATGCCATCACCAAGTAATTGGAAGATAAGAAGGTTATCAGGAGTAGTCAGCATGGATTCACCAACGGGAAATTGTGCTTGACCAACCTGGTAGTCTTCTATGAGGTCACTGCTGGCTGAGTAGATGGTGGGGGATTAGTAGATGTCGCATATCTTGACTTCAGCAAGCCATTTGACACTGTCTCCCACTGCACCCTTCTAATGAAGCTTAGAAAGTATAGGACAGATAAGTGGACAGTGAAGTGGGTTAAGAACTGGCTGATTGGCAAAGCTCAGAATGTTATGATTGGTGGCACAGAGTCTACTTGGAGGCCCGTAACTAGTTGTGGTCCCTAAAACATGGGATGGAATCCACCCTCAGCAATTTTTCTGATGATATGAAGCTGAGAGGAGTGGCTGACATGATGGCTGGCTATGCTGTCATTCACCAGGATCCAGACAGACTGGACAGTTAGGCAGAAAGAAACCTGATGAGGTTCAACAAGGGTAAGGTGCAGAGTTCTACACATGCAGAGGAACTCTACAGACAAGTACCTAGGTGTTCTGGTGGACAACAGGTTGGCCATGAACCGGCAGCGTGCCCTTATGTCCAAGAAGGCCATCAGTATGCTGGGCTGAATTAAAATGAGAGTGGGTAGCAGTTTGAGGGATGTGATCCTTCCCCTGCCCTGATGAGGCCATATCTGGAGTGCTGTATCCAGTTCTGCACTCCCCTGTTCAAAAAATGTCTATAAATATCTAAGGTGCAGGAGGCAAAGGGAAAAGGCCGAACTCTTCAGCAGCGGGTGGCGATAGGACAAGGGAAAACAGCCACAAACTGCAGCATAGGAAGTTCCCCACAGATGTGCATAAGAACTTCTTCACAGTAAGGGTGACAGAGCACTGGAACAGGTTGCCCAGGGAGGCTGTGGAGTCTCCTTCTTTGGAGATATTCAAGACCTGCCTGGACGTGTACATGTATAACCCAGCCTAAGGAGCCTGCTTTGCTCTAGAGGGCCTTTCAGCCCCTGCAGTTCTGTGACACTGTAAAGACAAGGATCTCCCAGAAAGAGTCCAGTGGAGAGCAACAAAGATGATAAAGGGCCTGGAGCAAGTACAAGGAAAGTCTGAAAGACCTGTGTCTGTTCAGCCTATGGAAGAGAAGACAGAGAGTGGATCTACTCAGTGTTTATAAATATCTAAACTATGGGAGGCAACTGGATGAGGCCAGACTCTGCAGTGGTGTGTAGGACAGGGAGTAACAGCCAAAAACTGGAACATAGTAAGTTTCACACAAATATGCAGAACAACTTTCTTACTGTGAGGTTGACAAAGCCCTGAACAAGCTGCCTAGAGAGGTTGTAAAGGCTCCTTCTTTGGAGATATTCAAGACTTATCCAGATGCCTTCCTGTGTGACCCGCTTTAGTAGTTGCAGGAAATAGTAAAGTTGTTCCATATCTCAGTTTATCTTTTCAGTAGATCTATTCAAACAATTGTAGAATAGCAGGGGTTGGAAGGGACCTCTAGAGATCAACTTTTCTATCTCCTGAAACATAGGATTTCCAAAATGACCGTGAGATACATGTCGATCGATGTGAAAGATTCCTCATTAAGTAAATATATATATATATTGACATGCAGGTTTAAGTTCTAACAGTAATTAATTTTGGCAATCTTGTTATGTAAGAAATAATACACCTAATTATATCAAGAAACCAACTTTTGAGCCTTCAGAACAAAGTAGTTTGGCTTTAAGAAGTAAAAAGAAAAGCATTTTTCAAAACTACAATTAGCTAGACATTTAAATCGCAACGAAATACCATCTCTTCACATCTTCTGTGTACAGTAAACAAACTGTTCCAACAAATTAATGGCTGAAATGAAGGGTTAATAATAGACCTGGAACCTTCACACTTTTGTGAGAAAAGGTAACAACGTATTTAAGGAGACACATCCTAATTTTTACACAATCCATTTGTTTCACTCAAAGGATTTAAAAACAAAACAAAACAAAAAAAAACATTTCCTCCAAAAACAGTTCAGTGGAGCTTAGGAATACCACAGGGGGTTCCTTGCATCAAAGCAAGCATATGGTAACTGTTACTGATAAGAATGAGGGAGCAGTAACTTCGTGGTTAAGCCACTGGAGTAAGTCCCTGGAAATCACCGTTCATCTCCCAGACCCAGAACAGATCCCATGCATTATGCTAGATGGAGCCACTAAGATGCTGAGCGTTAATTGCCCATCTGTTAAACAGAACTGTTTTCCTCTTCTGTTTCCAATGGGTGAGGCATTTTATTTTATTCCACAGAATAAGGAGAGAGTAAGTACCATGATATCATGCATGCAAGTAGACAGCACAGTGCTTGCAATAATTAACCACTTCAGTGTGCACGAACTAAAAAATTTCCTGAAGAGATTCTAATTTCTTCAGTTTTATTGATAAAGTTATTCCCCCTCTGATATCACTAGGACTGAAACAAACAGCTACAAGGCTTTCCTGTTGCCTGAAGAACTGTTGCCTGAAGCATAAAGGTTTTACTATTGGAACACTACTATGAATTACAGTAGAAAAACAAAATCAGTCTATATCAGAGCTCCTGTTTTTGATATACAGAAATAACTAAACACCCACCTCAGTCTGTGTCTCACTGTGAATCTAAGTCAAGCACTTTGAATGGAAAACAACTACAATTAGCGTGCGGCAGATCACAATCAACTCAAAGAGAGCAGACATTCCTTTAAATGCGCCTGTCAACTTACATCTACAGTGTGCTAGAGACTAGCTGTGGCAAGAAATACTACAGACACTGTAACGAACAAAACAACTTGAAGAAAAGAACAGCCAATATCATCAGGAAACTGATGGAACAGCTTGAGAAGTCAAACTCAGACCTTGCATGAGGGAACAAACAACTGAAGAGCTCACACACTGCTGCGTGAAGGTGCTGAGGCAAGCCAAGCAAAGCACCTGCCTCCATCTAGCCACCAATAGCAAGGAATTAGCAGCATGTCACACTCAGTAAGAAGTTGTGAAACTGAAAAATACTCTGCAGGTAAAACCATACCACTGAGAATCTGAAAGGTTAAAAACAAAGAAAGAAAGAAAAAACCCAACATAACAACAACACTTAAAACATTCTCCATGCAGAGGGTATGCTTTCAAAGTCAATACTTACATATATACGCATACATATTCCTGTTTTTTAACCTTCAGCCTATACATATATATACAAACACCTGCTGTCTCTCTATCACAGGAGTTTGCTGAATACAGGGCATACTACTTCTTCAGGTGAGAATTACATTGCCCATAGCCACTTATAATTATGTTTCCATTGGACAAAACTGAATAAAAACCACCCAAACTTCAGAATGCACTGTACTGATTACAGATACTCATCCAAATGATAGCTGAGTGCTGTAGAGGCACTGCTGAGAATTCTAGCTATAATGGAGAGGTGATGAATAGCCTTTGAAATCTGTATAAAACATTTAGATGATTCCCCTTCAGCATTCCAGCTAAGTTACTATAAATCCAGCTTTGTTATTGCGGAACACAGGTCTAACACTGATTACACTAATCACTAGAGTGTACAGAGGTGATGGCAACCAGCATCTCGTGGCTTCAGGTGGCAAGAAACCTGATGACTTCAGATTTCGTGTCAGAAATATACACTGACTAAAGAATGTCACAGTGACATAAGAATTGAATTACAAACCCCCAAATTACATTATGCAGGGTTCTTTTGAGAATCCACATGACTGTCAAATGCTAGCACTCGTTGTTTTATGTGAGGTTCATATAATTCTGGATAGAGAAGACAGAACAAGGAATTCAAGAGAGGGAATTCACACTATCTATTTAGTTACCTAAATAGGTGGTGATAAATCCCCTATCAAGGGCAGCGGAAAAACCTGAACTTTCTCCACAGCCAATTTAGAGCACCTAAATTAAAACATCTAAAGATAGATGGCACGAATGCTTTCCTGGATGCCTAACAAACAATCTCTCCTTGTAGCCAGCTCTTTTGACATACTAGTGTCCACAACTTGGCTGCCGTAATTGTATGCATTCTGCTCCATTCAACATTAATATGCATAGCTGGGAGTTCAGATCAGAGGATCAGGGTAGTTATTCAGGCACACAGATACAAATTCAAATCAATACTTAATTTGCTTGAAAGCAAATGGCTTAAATAGGCACACTTTCACTATGAAAAACAAACCTATATTTGTTATAGATCTTGAGTCAAACCATGCGTCAATAAAAGACAGTGTAGTTCCACAAGCTTTCAAGTTGTTCTAATTTAAAACAGAAGCATTTAGAAATAACAACAAAAGATGCACCAATAAATGTATTATCTTTTAAGTACTTTGTCCAACAAATTTACACATTGAAAATGCTGCTATATAGATTACTGAACTAGTTGTAATTGTAGGAACAGAAATTCTGCAACAACTGCTCTCTCAAAACTACAAGTATGTATCCTCTCTAAAAAAACAAAACAAAACAAAAAACCATTTGCTTTATTTCTTAAAATGTTGTACAGATTTGCTGTTCTGTACACATAAATTACAGCAGCTGTTGATGGTTAACTATGCTACGTTTCAAATTAGTACTAAAGGTACTGCACTCCTCCTACTGAATTTGCTCACCTACCACAGCAAATCATGCTCTCGTTGGCAGAAATGTAAAGCTGAATATGGGACTCTACCAGAAACAAATAAAAAATAATCCAATATTAAACCTAGAGAGATAAGAGTGCATTCAAAGCTCAATAATTCTTAGCTCTGAGTAGATAACAGTGTTACAAGGACTGCATGGGCAAATCTGAGATGTTAGCAGAAACTCTCTACCTCACTTTTACAGCTAAAGACACTTGCTGCCATCAAACTATGACCAAAATCACAGTGAGGTTTTTCAGGAGGACGTAAAAAACGTTTATGCCCAAGGATACTCTTGCAGGATAGGGTCTGTAATTAGGAGACTGCTATGTTATGGATAAACACAACTCATGCAAATTGAAAATTTAAGTTATGCATTTAGGTCATTTGTTTATGTATTTGACAAACATCCATTTTCACTGAAATATCTCCTCTTAAAAAACTCATTTCAAGTAAGTGATCTTTCTAAGCCTGTTCATCTGAAAGTTTTACAGGAGCAGTCTGGTCATTTTCTAAAACAGAGTGTTTCTTCTCGAGTAGGGTCTTAAGGTGCACACCTGACCAGTTGTTGCTCCATGCTTTGTTAGTAGTCCCAGGGAATTTCAAGGTGTCCTACAAAATACTGACGTGGGTTTACAGTAGTTAAAGTGCTTTTTATTTTTTTTTAGAGGTGAAATACTTTTTTCAAGAAGTTTACGACAGCAGTTTAAAAACAACTCCTATCCGAAGTACACTAACATAAGCAAGTAGCAAAGTATAATCAATCATGCACTTACACACGTTTCAAATAAAGCAATCCATTTTGCTATCTTTCTAGCATATGTGCCCTACTACTATTCAAACTGCACTGAGGACATATCATGAGCATGGAAATCCAAAGTAACAGTTAGGACCTTTTCTCTAAATCATAAGTCTAAGCACCAAGCTGTCCTTCAGAAAAATCTCTCCAATATCTTCCCTTCAAACATCACACTGCTATTGCAGGTACTCTACATTTAAAAAAATAAAAATAAAATCATGTAAGATCACCACTTCAGAACTCAGTGATGGAATTGACAGCAACCGGCAAGAACTTAAAAGATTGCTCTGTCACGTGAGACTTGCAGGTTCTTCTGACCCTCAGAGATGCAGTCACTTTAAGCAGCAGGAATATATGCATCAAAACAACAAATGCTTCTGATGCTGCAGGAACTTTACAGTGGTGTCTCTCTCTGCTCTGCTCACCTACAGAATATATCCTAACCTTGCGTGTAACAGCTCTGGGTCGGCCAGAGTCCATACCGTTCAAGATCAGCACTGTCTGAAGTAGACTGGCTGCATATCAGCTGGAGCAGATTCAGGCAGAAGCTGCTCTGTCAGAAGAAGCCGCTTCTTTTCAGATGGAATCAGGGCGCACTGTGAACTATTAGAGAAGCACCGACTGGGTAGGTGTACTGTTTACAGAGATCCAAACCCGAAGTTCTTCCAAAACATACAGAAAAAAAAGAAAATAACCGAAGGCATCCGTGCCTTTAGATGTGAGTGAATTTAAGGCATCAGTACGGCTGAGGAGAGTAACCTCGCGTATCCTGCCTGGCAAGAGCAGGACACCTCACCGCTACCAGCGGCAGGAAGCCGCACGGCGCTGCGGCTCAGGGACGTTCCCCACCAACGCCGCCTTATGACGGCCGCGAGGTTTCCCAAACGCTTGCGAAACTGCGGACGCGACCGCGTCCAGTCCGGACGGGGGGCAGCGGCAGCCGACGGGACTGTCCTTAGCCTCGAGAGCACGGGGCGAGGTGAGCGAGGGCAGGCCGCGCGGAGACGGCGGGGCCGCCCCGGGAAGGGAAACTCTCCGTGACAGTAACCAGACACCGCTCCGGAACAAAGCGCCCGGCTCGGCCGCAGGTTACTCCCTCCCGGGGAAGGCAGGGGGCGGAAGGGGAGGCGCGGGCCGGTTCCGTGCTACGCGCCCCGAGCCCCGGCGCCGGGAAGCCCGGCCGGCCGCGGCCGTGAGTCAGTGCCCCGGCAGGAAGCGGCGCGCAGGGGCCGCCCCAGAGGGAGAGAGGGAGCGAGGGAGGGCCCCGCGGGGACACGCTGCCGCCGCAGGCTCCACTGCCCGCCCCGAGCGCCCTCGGGGAGAAAACTGAGAGCGACGGCGGTGGCGTCCCGTCCGCCTTCGCCTCACACAACTCTCCCCCGACACCCCTCGCCCCGACCGCCCTTAACTCAGCCCGCCCCACGGGGAGCCGCGGGCTCGGAGCTCGACCTCCCCGCCGCCGCCGCCGCCGCCGCCGCCGCCGCCTCCCCCCCGGCCCGTACCTCCGTGCTGCTCTCGGCCGCGCTCTCCACAGCCATCTTCTGCCAAGGGTCCGCCAGCTGCGCCAGGGGCATCTTCCCCGCCCGGCTCCCGCAACTCCGCGCTCCGCTTTCTCGCTCCCCCGGCGGCGGGGCGGGAGCGGCGAGGCAGACGACAAGCCCTCGGGGGAATGGCGGGACAGCCCGACCAGCTAAGAACGACAGCGGCCGCTCCGGCGGCGACTGCTGCCCGCTGCAGCCGTCCCTCCTCCCGCCCCCTTCCCGCTGCCAGGCGGGGCCGCGCTTCCGCCCTCCCACCGGCCCGCCGTTCGGACACAGCTTCCGCTCACAACATGGCGCCGGCACTTACCTGCCCGCTCAACGGCGCCTGCGCGCGGCTGCGGGATGGGAGTGTCGGTGCTCCCCTGTCGCCGGGCTGCAAGGGGAGCGGGAGGTCTCGGGAGTGCCGTCGGGCAGCTGAGGGAGCGGGAGGACCGTCTGCACCTCAGTGCTCGGCTTTGATCAGCGCCGTGCAGCCGTCTTTGTAGCAGCACCCGAGCGGGTTTTGCCTTCTCTGGTACCGTTGCTTGGTGCAGTTAAACCAAGCCGTGAGTTACGGGGCTGTTGGAAAGCCCAGCCGAAGGCTGGCACTGCTCAGGAAAATGAATTGGCAGCAGGGGGGAGACTGAAAGTTTGTTTGTGTAAGCGGAGGAGTAGCTGGAGGCGAGGGAGGAAAGGGAGAGAGACGCGGTTCTGTGTAGTGTCATTAGGCGAAGAGGGAAAAGCTACTTTAAGATGCAGGAATTTGTTTTTAAAGCAGTGCCTCTTAAGTGGTGGTTGGGCTGCGTGAGTAAGAGCTGCCCCGAGCGGGAAAGTCATACCTATGCAGGCTGAGGGGCAGGAGATGGAGCTGTCAAACGCCCCACAGGTTCTGAGAGGAGCACTGATTTCACTCTTCTTTATGCTCAGCTGTTAGCTACTGCACAAACTGCTGACTTCAACGTATCACAGAATCACTAAGGTTCTGTCGTTATGGTAGAATCACAGAATGGCTTAGGTTGGAGGAGATCTCAAAGCCCATCCAACCCCTGCCATTGGCAGGGCTGCCCCCCACCAGCTCAGCTGCCAAGGGCCCCATCCAACCTGGCCTTGAGCTCCTTCAGGAATGGGGCACCACAGCTTCTCTGGGCAGCTGAGCCAGCACCTCACTGCCCTCTGGGTAAAGAAATCCTCCTAACATCTAACCTAAATCTCCTCTCGGTTTAAAGCTATTCCCTCTTGTCCTATCTTTATCAGACTGTGTAAAAAGTCAGTCACTCTTTTGCTCATAAGCTCCCTTCAAGTACTGGAAAGCCTTGGTGAGGTCTCCTTGGAGCCTTCTCTTCTCTGAAGCTGAACAAGCTCGTCTCCCTCTGCCTGTCTTCACAGAAGCAATGCGCCAGCCCTCTGATCATCTTCATGTTCCCCCTCTGGATCCACTCCAAAAGCTTGACATTATTCTTGTATTGGGGGCCTCAGACCTGGAAGTGGAGCATGATGAGAACAGAATAGAGGGAAACTCATGTACAGTGTTTTGTCCATCAGGACCCACAAGACTTTCTCTGCAGAGCTACTCTTGATGAGTGAATGTCCCAGTCTGTACTCTTATCTGGGCTTCCTTCAGCCCCAATGCAGCATCTTGCAGGTGGCTTTGTTAAACCTCATTAGGTACTCATGTGGCCTCTAGGATCAAGCCTATAGGATCATCTAGTTCAACTACTAAGCTGTCACCACTATGCTCACTAACCTACGTTTCTCAGTGCCACATCTCCACGTTTCTTCAGTGCCTCTAGGAATGGTGACTTCACTACCTCCCTGGACAGTCTGTTCCAATAATAAACTGAAGTCCAGAAATGTATGCTCTCTTACACACTTCTCTTAAAATGTTAAGCACTGTAATAAACACCCATCCTTCCGCAACATCAGATGCTTTGGCTGACACGGTAGAATCCCTGAAACATGAGACAAGCAGCCAAAGATGGGTATGGTGTCACACCTCTAATTCCGGAAGGCATGTTTTTCAGAGCAGTGTCTGAGACTTCATTCTCTACAGTCCCCGCTGTCCCAAAGCATGTATAGATTTTTACAATCGGGCTTTCTTCCATCTTTGGTAACTGTTAGCATTCTTTCAATGTTAATTGCTTTTTAAAAATATTAATTTATTCACTATGGGAGGGGGAATGGCAAGAGTGCTGGTAATTAAAAGTGTATGTGTTTGTGTATACACAAATGCATGCACATGCATACGTCACTGTGGTGAACATAGGCTGCTTACGTTTCTGCCCAGTGGCATTTTTTCAATCCCATTTTACATTCATGTAAGCATTAATATCAATCTACAAAGAGGTACAAAGTCACAGGCAGGCTCTTGCTCATGATGAATCAGACTTTAACTGGGAGACTTCCATGTCTGAAATAAAAGGTCATAGTTGAATGATCCCTTTAAGCCATCGCTTCTGCCAGGAGGAGCAGCCGAGCTCTCCCTCCCCTTGCTGCCTGCTTGCTTGCATCACCCTGTCTTTTGAAGTGGTGCAATTGCTTGTGCTGCCACGTGGTGAGTTGGACCGAGAAGCTGAGCTTGGTAATAACTACCTGGGATCCTTTTTGCTCTCTCTGCCGTCCTCAACAAACAAAACCCCTCAAACAACTACAAAAACGGGGAAAAAAAAAAAAAAAAAAGCCACCAGAAAGATAAGTAACCCAACACAACTCTATCAAAGTTTGAGTTAAAAGTCAGGGAGAATTCAGGTCTGCTTCTTTCAAAAACACAGGGCATTTTTAGAACTCTGACCTAATTATTTGTATGAAATGTAGAGCAAGATAACAGAAAACAGATAATGCAGTAGTTCTTGGCAGCCTTTGTGCTTAGCTCAATAGCAAAGAATGAAAGTTTCACTAGCATCAAGTCACTTCAGTCTCATACTGGTGGCTGTAACATTAATAGGAAGCTAATGTTCACAGCAGTCTAATGTTACTTCTGACTTCCATATTTGAGTTCATGTACAAGTCTGTGAAGAATAAAAGTTTCCTTGCATCCTTCTGGAGATATCATTTTCTATTCTTTCATAGGCATAAGTCACATTATATCATCAAAACTCATTAATTTGTGTCAACTATACAGTCAGTGTGTACACCTGAGACTTGCCACTGGGGAACAGAGACCAATCAGCTGAAAGGTGGCAAACACAGTAGTAAAATATATTACCAAAGCTTTCATCTCAACGCAGTTCAATTAGTCCTTCTTTAGATGATAAGACTTTCTTCCTCTAAATAAAAATTCCCACAATCTCTTCCTTTCAAATTAACTCTAGTTCTTTCCTGTCATAGGTAGGTACCTATTCTGAGTTACTTGTTTAAATTTGAAACCCTTTTTTTTTTTTTTTTTTTTGAGTAGGATCAGTGTCACATTTCTGCTAATGCCTCTAAATTTCATATGCTGCGTGTCTTTTATCTTTCCCTTTGTGCAGTCTGTGAATCGAGAAAAAGAAGGACAGAGATCTTATGCATTAGCATATAAGAGGGCTGCAAACAGTAGAAATCTGACCTTCTCTCAGACACGGGAGTGCACAGGGTAGGCAGATGTATACTCTTTCATTGTTCTGGAGGTTGAGTATTTTGACATCACATTTTTAAATTTTATAAGGCAAAAAGCTGCATTAGGATTTTAATAGGAGCTACCTTGAGAGAACAAACTTCAGGGCAAGAAAATCATCTGGAAACTTACTTCATGAGGAAGACAAACACACTGGTTAATCTCTGAGAGCTGTGGGGCATTCCGACCTTCAGATCCTGCTAAGATCAAGAGTTGGATTGTCCTCAGAGTGAGAGACGTGATGCTGAAGCTGTTCTGCCTCAAGACAGCAGCTCCTGTTTCCCACTCCTTTTGTCTCAGACCAAAGTAAAATCATTGTTTCACCCAGAGCAGCAGATCTTTTCTTCTACAGCCATCACTACTTGTATCCAGTCATTGCTAATAACCCTGTCACCAGTCTAAAGGGAACTGATTTCACCTTTGTATAAGTGGTTGCAATAATTTTACATCCAGACAGATGTTGCACATACACTGCATCAGAAAAAGTGATCAGATTCATTAGGAAAAGGGTAGCATATGAAAAGAAACTAGAGTGTTACATAAAATCTTGTTAACCTGTCATTGTATGAATTAGGTGAGCTTCCCAACGTGCAGCTTTTTTTTTTTATTATTATGATCACTTCTAACTAATCTAACTAAAATGTCACCATATTGAAAGGGGAGATGTTAGTTTAATTGGGCTTGGCAACCTTTCCCCCATGGAAGTCACTTTGATATGTGAGCAGTAGAAACTGGGGAAGCTTCCTAATGGCTGGTGGTATCTAATGCTTTGCCTAGCTTTCAAGTAGCATTTAAGGCAAAATTCATGCTGAAGACAGTTAATCACTATACAATGCTCCCAAAAACAAATTAATATGTGTGAAAGAGGATTTAGCATTACGGTTCTAATACTACTAGAAGAATAATACTTGGGATCTAGACCTCACATTTTTGAAATACAAATGAAAGGGGGGAAACAAAAGCAAGCTGTTTATGGTATTAAAAAGTAAAAAATTCTACACTCATATGGGAGCTGCAGTCGTGTATTAGGTATGAACTGTAGTGTGGTATCTTCTGATTACAGTGAACTGAAATTTGTTTTCAAGGATTATGACCATAGTACTGAGATATATAATTTGCATTTGATGAACAAGAAAATACATGGATGTTACTGTTTGAATTTACACAGAAAAAACCTCCAAGGAGTTAACATAATAATAATAATAAAATAGAATTGTTTGTTTAGCTAGCAGATGAAAAGTCTCATTCTCTTGGGACACCTGAATTCAGTTTCTTGCACATCACAAAGGAAGACTGTGTAATTTGGTAAGTCACTTAATATAGATGAGATTCAACTAAGCACTCTTAGTCTTCCTTAATGATGTTTTCAAAAGCATGAAGAGGCCTTGATTGGGGAAGTGTAAATACATCCTGCCAGAATAGAATAAGGAAGCTTTAGTGGTAATTAGAACTGGTTGCTCTGTGCTTTGGGTACAAATATAAAGAACGTCTCCTTAACCTCATTGGGACATTGAAAGCACAGTTTCATTGATGTTTGAAAAGCTGACGAACACCAGAGAGAGAGACAAAGTGCTGAAAGAAGTTCCCAGCTGGTGTGAGTTGTTGTAGCAGAGGCACCACAAGTTGTGCCGTCTGCCCCAGATGTATAGAATTTGCTGTGTGAACCAGGGTTACAGAGCTGTAACCAATAATTAAAAAGGGAAAAACTGAAGTGAAGGGCTGTTGTGGATAAAGACTCAACCTGGCCTTGCAAACAACATCCGCTGAAGGGTGCTTTCACCGTTACAGGCCCCTGGATGATGGAATTGTACTGGAATGCAAACATTTCCTACAGTTTCCTCTGGCAGACTCTTCTTTGAAGTTCCGATCCTGCAAACGTAGTAGAAAATGCAATGACCATAAGAATACTTTAAAATCCAATGTATATGAAATACGGTGTCTGACTCACCACTTACGACTCTGACTTTTTTTTGTACGTTTATATATATATATATGCATGTTGATATAAAATTGCTCTGGTATTGCAAGAGTAGATCATAATGGATAAGACTCTGTGGCATTACTGATCTGCGTCTTATCTGTGGTTACAATACTAGCAGGAAATATTGTGCCTGTGGTTTCCACATCCTGAGTGGAAATGTGGAATTCAATAAAATACTGTCTCATTACCTGTCTCCAACATATGTTCTCATTTTAGTGCTTCTCTACATATGGATAGCTCAGATTTATCTTCTGAGTGACAACGCGTACGCTGCTCGCTGCAGTTTGAGAAACCTTTTGCTGAGCTTTGATATCTTAATGGAAACCTACTATCCAATACTGGATACAAGTTATCATCCTGTTATGGTGGATCATAGAGAATCATACCTTAATTTCGGACTGTAGCATTCTGAGACAAAGAGGAAACAATACAGTATAAACAAGGATCAGTCTCTGAGTGTCAGCATTCTGTTGGGTTACATATTACACAAGCTGGCTAGATACAAAGTTGATGGAAGGAGAATGTGTGACTGTGTTCTATTTATATAAGAGGAGTATAGCAATAACAAACTTGTCACCTCCACAAGTCACTGTTGTAAAAACACACCAGGTCCAGAGGGGGCCGCAGCTTTGTGCATACCCTGTCTGTCTCCTCCCCAGATCTAAGAACTTAAGGATCACACACCCTTCTGTCATTGTCATTAGATGAGATCTGACTTAAAGACTCCACTGACAAGTAAAGCACAGTTTATCCAGTTTTCTTTTCTTTCTTTCTTTTTTTTTTTTTCATGTGTGTATTACAATGTTAATACCACCATTTCTTTATTTGCCTCTCTCAGTTAAACTGTATTAATATCCTTCCTCACCATTGCTGCTCTCCAAAAGCTTCTCACCCAATCATATACTGTAACAATCTAATTCTTCACTGTAGATTACCCAGTGTCTCTTGGCCAGGAATCATTTTTTAATCTAGAAAGCTTTACCTGCCCCTTAATCATACACAAAAGGATCTTCCTGACTGAGCTAACGGCTATCTTTTATCACACTAAAGAACACTTGGTCCTCATTCCCAACAGTTTGCCAGTCTTTTCTGGAAGACTACCTGCTGCAGTGATCAGACCTACATATAAATTTTGCTACCCCTGATGCTTTAAAATGGTAAAACGTCCACATGTTTTTCCAAGATGGTTCTCTCACTCTTTCACCAGCATCTCACCTTTGTGCCTTATCTTTCCCCTCATAGAGAACCAAGAAGTGCCTTTCTGAGGGTGGCCCAGGTTTACGGCCAACCACCACATCTATACATTTTCTCCAGTGATCAGTAAAACCTGTAGCATCAACAAAAGTAGACCACAAGGGGTTGTTATTGTGCACAGTGTATATCAGGCAGTCTGTTGTATTTTCCCCATCTCCTTGTATGGTATCTCCTGTCTCACTGCAGCTATGAACTCATCTTGTGAGCCCTGGCATTCTCATGATTCAGATGGGAGACTTTACTTCCATATTGTTATTTGATTTACTCCCAGTATTGTTAATATATGACTTCTAATGTGGCACTGAGGGACATGGTTAGTGGGCATGCTGGTGATGAGTTGACAGTTGGACTAGATGATCTTAGAGGTCTTTTCCAACCCTAATAATTCTATGACTCTTTGGTTCTGTGAATAAGGAACTTCACTGATGTTTGAGTTACCTGAAAGTGGTTTGTTTTTTTTTTTCCACCTCTCACTATGAACTGGGGATTGACAAACTCCAAACCATACTTGCACCCTTCCTTCCAACAGGATTATGTGCCCCATGGCTAATTTACAGGTGTAAAGGACAGGTGCCTACTTGGAATATGGACATTTTAAATCCCCAGAACTCTTCTCAGGACCTTGTGGTAATGCAGTTTCACAGCAAATGCTGATTTTCATCATCCTAAAACAGTGCTTAATGAAAGAGAGGCACAAACATTCTGAAAGCCAGCTCAGTATCTCAAAGGAGAGAAGACAAACACATTAGCTGAAATAGCCCTGTCACCCTTGTGGGTACCACACTTTGCCCTTGCTGTACTGACCTGCTTTGTCCTTTTTGATGGAGGAAAGTCTTGCTCTAGAGTAACTACCTTGCCAAAAGGAATAGCAAGATGAGCTACATTTATACAGCACTGTGGAGCAAGCAATTGCTGTGTGTTCAGATGTGTTTCCTTATTTGGAGCTTCATTATTGTGTACAACAGATTAGTCAGAAACTATAAAGACTTTGCTGTTGGAGCTGTAAAAGTTCCTGGGCTAAAGTGTTCTTAGTGTAGTAAGTAACATGGACTTGACATACTGCTGTATCACACAAAATACTTTGGGTGGAGGAGAGGAGGTTGTGGAATACTTTTGGTTTAGTGATCATTCTCCCGTAAGTGAAAAGGAAGGTAAAGCAAGATGTGGGAGGAAACAGAAAGGGGAATCTGAGAATAGGTGTGATAAACAGGAAAGAGGAAAAAGCACAAAATTATTTTAAAGTGCTGGTAAGAAGCAGTTGTGCCTTGAAAATGAATAGCTCTGTAATTCTATAAGGATTTTTGTGTCAGCATTTAGTGAATCACAGGAAATTGGAAACTGATTTGTTAATAGCGATAAACTGTAGAGATTCTCTAAGCAGTTGTGGAGATGTGCCAATATTTTCTTTTTTAGAGCCACTTGATAAAAGGTTAATGAAACAAACAACCATTCAGAGTCACGTTAAATCAATTACAACTGGATAAAATTTCCAGTATCTTCAGTAAATGTTTGCAGTAAGAGTGGGCCTACAAGTTAATAGCGTCTTTGGTATTAAATCATCACAGACAGTAGAAGGGATTAAGCGTGTTGTCGGGATCATATTCCTCCCCTACTGATTCACTTGTAGCAGAAATGAAACTTTGTCTGGCTTCAAAGAAGCTATTTTAAAAATCACAATTTTCAGGAAGGGATGACGTTATTTTGCCTGCTTTAGCCGAATGAATGCCTCTATGTGGTTCACAAATGAGCTGCTTGCTCTAGTTGAACAAAAGCTACGATGAGGGCTTTGATCAGTGCTGACAGTGCTCCTGCAGTATTTCAGTGCCTCATTCCTTTGTGCTTTCTAGAAGCATTACTAATGACGTTGCTTAAAAGAGTGTAAATTGCAATAAGATGTCCATTTCCAGAGAGTGCTGAATTAGTCTGTTGTGAGGATTCTTTAATTATTGATGTCACTGCAGCAGATTACTTTGTTGTTGTTTTAATAGTTTCTCAAGACAAAGAGAACCTTTATGAGCTCCGTAAAGAACTACTCATCTCTATTACAAAATTTGTCCACTTTAGTCCACAGAAACCCCTTTTATATTAGTGACACACCAGTGCTCTTGTTTAAAGGGTTACATTCCACACTGGGTTTATTTTTCCTTGGAGACAAGCAGGAAATCTGTCACTAATTTCGTACCAGACAGCTCTGACTGCCTTTTCTCAGTCTTCTCAATCGTCTATAAATTTCTTCCATTTTGTTTTCTGAGTACAGTTCTGGCTCTCTTAGCTTCACTCTTGTCTTTCTTCTGAGGTATTCTTTACCCCTTACAAGCAGACTCAAGATGGCACTTGGCAGAAGAAGCAGGTCACTTGCTCTCCCTACAATATATTAAGCAGATCCTGAGGTGCTTATCCACCTTGTGTACATCTATTTCCTCATTCCTCTATCCTGCCCAGTCATCTTTATTTTCACTTATCTCCCCACTGCATCCAGTGTATCCAAAACTTTGTTTCCCTTTTTCACATCCAACTCCTTTTTCTCTTAATAACTTCCCGCCTGACATGCAAGAAATTTGTCTAATCCTTACTGTCATCAGCTTCTCATCAAATTGTGCACTTTTGTGAGCTGTGATTTTGCAATTCAGCATTTTCTGCCTGTTGCCACTGCCAGAAATTGCAGTCCTGTTGTTGTAGTGTTCTCACCACCTCTCATCACTCATTGGCCAAGCCAGGCTCCTCCAATCTCTCTTGCCATTTCTTCACCTTTACTTCTTTCTTCTTCGTATCCAGATTCAGTTCCATGGCCCAGCAGAACTCTGTCCTGGCTTACTTCATTAAACTCATTTTATTCTTTACCCATTTCATAGTTCCGTATCCTTCTGCATCTTCTTTTCTACTTCGTCTCTTTTGTTTCTCAGCCTCATGCATTTTTAATGCCATTCTGTGCTTCAGGCCTCTCAGCAGAAAGCCCTGCTTTTCTTCAAATTCCCTCGAGTATTCTTTACCTACATTAGCAGTGTCTTTCAACTGCTGTCCCAGAAATTGTATTTTTTCCAATAGACAGTGAACTCTTCAAAGATTTAGCAGAACCTTTTCCACCTCCACTCTAAAAGCAAGGAATGTACTTTGGAGAGATTTTTCAGAGGTGGAACCATGTTCTGTTTTGTCCTCCAGGGCTCACATTTTGGGCATCTGAAGACTACCAGACCCTGAACAAGGTCAGTTTTGAACACTTTGGCAAATGGTTTTAATTCATCCCTGTTTTGTTTAGAAATCCCAAAATATTTGAGGGAGTTTTTCTCGTTTAATAAGAGAGACTGAAACTGCTGTAAATCTTAGGTATCAGTAGGTCCCTAAAGTAAAAAAAAATAAAACACATAAAGGGGATATTCAGTTGCAAGCCTTTGAAAACCACAGATATTGACAATCACAAAAATACCAAATTTGATGGAGAGTGCACAAAACAATGTATTAGGAGCAGGCACAAGAGAAAGTTAAGCTTTTTTGTGTTTCTCCTATACTACTGCTGTGGAGACTGAAATAACTCCTCTCTCAGTGATGGTGTCACTGTTAGAGGCACACTGCCATCTTAATTTGTTTTCTGACTTCAGAGGGGGAAATAGGCTCTGACTGCTGACTCACTTGTTAGGTCTGAAGTCAAGTAGTTACATTTATTTCACCTGTTTGGCCATGAAATTAGTATTTTAAATATCTACCACCTTTGTAGCAGATATAGATACTCACATCCAGGAAGGAGAAGGAAATAAACAGACTGAAGTAGCTCAGTTTGTTGTCATAGATCAGATGTGTTACAAAGCAGGAATATGTGAGATTTTTGCAGAGTTGAATAGTTTTTCTCATCCTTTCCAGACTGCAGCACAGAGATGTCCTTAACCTCGGTGGTTAAGATGAGTACTGGCAGTGTCAGAGAAAGATGGTCTGGCAGCAGACCCATCATTCTTATTTTTATTTTTCTCTCTTGCCCTACACCCTGATGTTTCTTCAAGCTGAAGTGTCAGTGAAGTCTAGCGGAAAATTGGTGTGCAAATGAACCTGTTTTGGCCATGAGTTTGCTCTGATTTAATTAGCCTTTGTTTTCCACATGTCTGTGAGGTTGAGGCAGAACTTCTACTGCCAACAAAAAGTATTGTTTGGTGTCTATGTATTTTACATACATTTTGAAATAAAGATTGCAGTTTAGTCTGGGCTGGCAAAGTAGCAGCTAGTGGAGGCTCCTTCTAAGAGCATATTGTTCTTCTTGACTCTCCTTCCTGGAGGCACAGTCTTCTGCTGGTGGAAGATGAGCGGAGTTCCATCTTTTTTAACCACTTTGCATCTTTGGGCTTTTAAACCATTGAGTACCACTGAATTTCCCAAGGAAAACGGAATTTTTGGATGTAATAATAATAATAAAAGTCACATTCAAAAGAAGTGAATGGCTCTAAATATTTATAGCAGGGAAGAAGACAAATAAGAAATATAATAAAAAAGATTGTTTCAGCCATGTGGTTTTCCTCAAGATTAAGTAGTATTACCTTAATTTCATTCTATTTTTCTGAAATCCTTAGAAGTTATTTAATATCAGATCTAATCTTATTTTCTGCCTTTATCTTGTTTGTTTTTATATCCTCATTTTAGAATTTCAGTAGGGATCTTCTTGCTGTTTTTTTTTATCCTTTTTGTTAGGCTGCAGAATGGTGCACTAGAATAAACTCAATGATGTATTTCTAAATTCTCATGGACTCAACTTTTTTTTTTTTTTCAATTTATGTTTGTCACACCTTTAATCATGGCTATGCATTTGAACAACAGAACCGTGCATTTCTGTAGGAATAAACAGAAACAACAAATCACCCAGAAGAACTGTAGAAATGAGCGTTGCAATATTTTCAATATTTATTTATTACCCCCCTCCCCCCCCACACACCTGAGAACGTATCTTCTTATAGACAGTTAAAACCAATGGCAAACTGTCATTTAAATACAAGCTACTCAGAAAAGTAGTGTGCTAGTGCATTAAAACAATGAATAGAGCAGTTTTGCCACAGAAGCCACAGGCATAATTTAAATAAATATCTACAGTAGCAAAGCTCAATCTAAATTGCTAACTCTTATTTTAAATTTGCAATGTTCATCCAGATGTAGAAGATTGCTGCATGGTGTCCTTCTATTTAGGAGCTTTGTGGCAGTTGTCAAAATATCTGGCTGGTGTAATATCACCAAGACATTGTATCTATAGTCAGCATCATATGCTGGTTCTGTGGGCATGTTTAGGGTGGTGCGGACAAGGCTTTTGACCTAATGCTGTAGACCACAGTAGTCTATTTTAATTCTGTTTTAGGAATCCCCAGACATTCAGGACAGAATGAATGCATGGTCAGATTATTATTTTTTAAATACTGTACAGGGTCATCCAAAGGAGTGATTAAAGGCATTAGGTGAATGGAGAAGTGTTTGTGGCTTAAATGGACAGCAACACACTGTTTCTATGAGAATGTCCAAGTGTTTTTTTTCCAGCCTGCAATGGTTAACTATTAATACTTCCTTTTGCTTATGCACTGGTAAAGGACTTTACCTCAGAGAATCAAAATTTCCATGTACCAAGACCTGTGTGTCATTAACAAAACAAGGAGAGGCTTTGACCTCCATCCCGCATGGGCATCTCACAGGTTCATTCTTAACTTTGCTTCTTAACAGCATACCTTTTGGTGAGCTCTTCACATTATTTGCTCTGCATCCTACTAAATAGCCTAAACTTGAGGTTTTCTAAAAACAAAGACATCATGGGAAACTCTGTATTATTTTGCCTGATGAAGTACCAAATAAACCTTAATTAGAAACCTCAGGATTTGGCCCAGAGAAAACTCAGGTGTATCATTCTTCTACATGACTACTAGCAGTTACTGAACTGGGTAAATAAGCTAAAGATTTCAGTTAAAGAAACATTGTCAGAAGGAGCCAAATTGCATTGCAAGGAATAGGGATTCAGCCTTCGTGAGGAACAGATGACTTTAAAGCTGTTCAAAATGACACGCTTAAATACTTTGTCTACCATAGTATTATTCTATTTCATATTTGGCAACGTTTAGAAAACTGTAATAACTGGATTAAGGTGCACGCCTCATTGATTTTCTACATGTAAAAATGGGAGGAGTGTAAGGGACAAGTAAACCACTTCCACTTATGGTACTGAACACATTAGTTAAACACTCATGCAAAACATAACACGCAAAGAATCTATGGAATAAAAATTCCTCTTACCTTATGAGAATGTAATTTTGCCTGACAAGACAGAGTAAGGCTCAGGTCATCTATTGTGAATGCCTCAGATTTGGCCCTGGAATGATCTGTAGATTCCTGACCCATCTACAGGTTTTTCCTGCTGCTTCACTCTCATGGGCTAACCATTTGTATGAGAAATATTCAAAATTGTACCTGGACAGCACCTGACCTGCATGCCTTATACTTGTCAACAAAGCAAAAGAAATACAAAACTCAACAAAAGTTCAGCAAAAGGTAGTTCAATTTGACTTTTTTTTTAGCTGGAGGAAGAAGCTAATACTGGTGTTAATTGCAAGCCTTTAAAAATGCAAATCTTCATTACAGTTATTGTTCTCAGCTCAAAATCAGTTAGATTTACTGTCTATCTCAATTCCTAGCTGCAGTTTTTAAGCACTAGGAGCTGCTTCCATACAAAAGGCTGCAATCAAGGACTTGCCAAAATTAAATAGATGCAAGAATCAAAATGCTCATCATAGCACTTATGATCTAATTGTGCCAGGTGGATGCATGGACCATGACAGAACAAAAATTACAGAGCTATCCCAGTTTTATGAGCTTCTATTATTTTGTAAAAAGATAAAATCGAATGCCTTCATTTTACAGGCATTGAGACAAAATACTTGAAAAATGTTTATCTAGTATGAGGAGTCAGGGTTTATTACAGTTGGAAAGTATTGTTTTTTTCTAGAGCATCTTTAGCGCATTTTGATTGTAAAGTATGTAGATCCTCTGAAAGTAACATCTCCTATTTATTTCCTCGGAAATATGGCTATAAAGAGCGCAATAACACTATTTGATAGAGTAAATCCTCAGCTACAAAACACTATTTCTCAACATAGTCACAATCATTTGCTATGCATTTTCACTGGCAATGAACAAGAGCCTGCACGCTGTGTTCATAAAAATCTGTACCAGCAGAGGTGACCCAGTGTTTCACAACTGCTATGATGGTGTAACAGCTAGGAGAGCGCTGCCCACACAGTCCATCTTTCATCAGACAGAACAGACGGTAGTCAGAAGGTGCCAAATCTGGACTATACCGTGGGTGTGGTAGGATAGTCCAGCCAAGACTGGAAATGTACTTGATGGTCTTCATATTCATATGGAACTTGGTATTGTCATGTTGCGAAAGAAAGACTGTGTTCCTCTCTCGCCTGACTCTGGAAGTTTGAGCCTTCAGATTAGTCACCATTGTAATGTAGATGTCGGAGTTGATGGTTTGGCCAGGTTCCAGGAAATCCAGAGAGATCACCCCTTCCCTATCCCAAAACACAGTGCACATCTCTTTACTTACTGAGGACTTTTTCTTCGATGGGCAATTCACATGCCACCACCACTCTATGGACTGCTGTTCTGACTCCAGCTTGTAGTGGTAACATGTCTTATCACTGGTAATGACGCCATCCAGGAAACTGCACCTTCAGCCTTACGTTGGTTCACTAGGTCCTGACAAACTTGCATACAGTGTTCTTTCCATTCCTGTGTGAGCATTCATGGGACTTTATGAGATTCAAATGTTATCATCATCTTTTCCAGTGCATTGAAGCTGGTATTCAGCTCTGTACACAGTTCCCTGCTCATAATCCACCAATTTATGTGGATGAGCTGATAGAGACACTCCTCATTTTATGGTGTGACAGCTGTGCATGCCCTTCTGGAATGTGTCTCGTCTTTCACATCACTGTTGCCACTGCTGAAATGCACCAGCCTTTACTGTGTTCACATCCAATCTTTAGTCTCTATAAATTTTCAGCAAACATCAATGAAAGTCAGTGGGTACTGTTTTTTCTGCATGGAGGAATTCAGTTCCACCCCTTTATTTCATCTGCTCTTCTACGTCAGACGCCGTTGTGTCAGACTGTTCCTCTGCTGCCATCTGTCACATAGCAACAAAATGTAACAAAATATTTTGTTATTGGGAATATGGGAAGGTTCAATACCTACTGCCATACTACCAACATTTGTCACTGATGTAATGGGGCCAACATAACAAAATAGGAAGAATTACTTTCAGAGCAACCCTCACAACTAAGAATCACTATATGAATGAAAATTGTAAAGTAGAATGTGGCACTTATCATTACAGCTTTCTTATATTGAGATGCGTGCAAGCAGTAGAAGTCTGAATACAGGGGTAGATTATGTGTGGGTGTATATGGCATCACTGAAGACCCATCTCTCCCATACTCTCAGGGATTCCCCAGAGTAGTTTACCAAACTTTAAAGCTATTTGGGTCTGTCCATACATTTGTTCCAGTACCAGAAAAACAAGTGGTGTCTATACTTAACTATTCCCTATCTTTTTCTCAATATCCCTTTCAAGTCCTATTGCTGCTGTCTTCCAGTTCATTCTTCTCTCGTCCAGTTTAACATTTGGACAACTTATTTATACAGTTTCTGTGAGATCACAGTGTAGGGTGATTCAAGGCCAAGGAGGTTAATGTTTACTTAGAGTGGATGAGCCTGACTGACAGTGGGAGACTTGGTTTTCACTCATTTGGGTTGGCTGAGTATGATGTAAGCTCAGAAAGAACTCAGGAGACAGCGGACAGAAATGGAACTTGGAGGAACAGGACGAGACAGGCAAATAACACCACCATTACTCATGGTCATCCTAGGCAAAGGATGGATATTTACATGGGAATATGGCTCACACATGTCCCGGAGACCTCATGAGCTTTGGTTTTAGACATCTCATTAGTACTGTAGAGAGTCACTGGAGATGAATAGAATGAATGTGCCAGATGAGATGAATCACAGAGAGGGATTTATCTGCCTAATTTTTCTTAGACAGCTACTTTAAAGTCTGATTATTAACATTCAGAAGGCTAAAATTCTAGGAATGAAACTATTACTTGCAGAAACATGTTGCTGAAGTGCCAAGTGGGAATGATGGGGAGGATAAACTGCTTTTTGGGTTTATTGGTAGATCAGAGTCGGACTGTAAACCCCTCATGAGAAGCTTCGTGAAATGCAGTACTTAGATGCGTCAGCTGAGGTGATTTTAGTGAAAATGAGACATGCTTTTGCAGATGTTTGTGGCTGTCAATACGTATCTGGAGCATCCATGACTAGAAGAGAGCATTCAGACAAGAACAGGTGCAGAGAACTGATGAGAGTAATGAAAAGTGTTTTAGAGAAAAAAGCTTGCTCAGGTTATAAATTTAAAGGTGGAGAAAGTTTGTGGTTATTCCCTGTGAATGCATATCAGGTAGAACACCTGGAACTGTGGAAGGCACTTATGCTAAAAAACAATACTGGCGTAGGAACATATGAGTACATGTTGACTGTGAATAAATGTAGATTGATGGCTAGAGGGTTTATAACCACTAGATTAAAGCAGCCATAAAAGGGAGACAGTGTCTAAAATGTTTTAAAAGAAAACTTGACAGGTTTATGAATAAGATGACCCAGGTTATTTCCCTGCAATACCAGCTAGGTAGAACTTGATACACTGGGAAATTCCACTCTGTCCATTGCTCCTGGGCTAGATTCTAGCCTTTCTCTTTGGGCAGACATACTGAATATCAATAACAGATGAAATTAAAGCTAAACTAAAATTGATATTTTAGTTGTTTGCTGGGAGAGGCTGGTAAATATTAAGTAGATAACTTGCCCCTGTGGGTACTGGAATCAAGTTCCTGCTGGCAGAATTCAGCTGTTGAAACATGAATGCCAGTACGAATGTCAGCATGAACCTGATTAGATAAAGAAAGCCAGGGGATGGTAGGGAATAAAAAATAATGCCTTGTAAACATTACAGAGCATTACAGAGGTGGCACGGCAAACATCATTCACCTAGAATCTGGAAAGCAAAGGAGCAAGACTTTTGGGAACAAATCTATTAATTCCTAAACACTTAAATCTCACAATACTCAGACTTTCACCCTTCTGCAATAGACAGCAAATCACTACACAACTTCTGAGCTCTGAAAGAAAACTTTACTGCTGGCTATATCTGTAACTAGGGTATATTGCACTAGACATGCCAAAGTTGCCAATTTCTAAAGATATCTGATTCTTGTTTCGGATAACTATTGACAAATCTATACTGTCTTCACTGCAATGTATTCTACGTTGTCTTATTCTCAGCTGGGAGGGAATTGTTTTCTCCGGAGTGTCTGGTATGGTGCTATGTTTTGGTTCTAGGACAAAAACAATGTTTACAACACACCAGAATCTATAGGTGCCTCTAAGCAAAGTTGTACAGAGACAAGGCCATTCTCAGTAAAGGGTCCAAGGAGCTGGGAGGGAACAGAATTAGGACAATTGACTTGAACTGGCCAAAGGGATACTCCATACCATACGACATCATGTGGATGGAGTTTCAAAGGGGGATTCGAGTTCATCATGATCCCTTCTGCTGCTTGAGGGCTAGCTGGGCATTGGCTGAGGAGTGGTGAGCAATTGCTATATGCATTCATATATATATAGAGAGAGAGAGAGAGAAGGAGAGTCATAACTATTATCCTTCTCTTTTTCTCTTTCTTAGTAAATAGTTTAATCTGAACCCATGAGTCTGACTTTTTTTTCCCCCTAATTCTCTCCCCCATCCCACTGGGAAGTGGGGGGAGTGAGCACTGTATGGTGCTCAGCCACCTGCTGGGTTAAACCGCAATATCCTCAAGAATAAGGATTTCTGATTCTAAAATTAGAGTTCCTGGTAGAGAAATTCTGCAGAGCATGGACGTAAGGGATCAAAAAGAATGGTATAGGAAATGAAGAATATAGATGGTAACATTAAAATTCAGCACTCTCCACCTTTTTTTTTTCCGTCAGAATATACACTGTACTACACTCAGCAGCTCTGCACTCAGTACAGGAATCTCTTTTCTTCCTGTGGAAAAAAATGTTCTTAAAGGCTGTCAAAGGAGAACAGTCTGAAATGTAACCACTCTTTCACCATGCCCCATATTTCTGGATCTCAATTTCAGCACTGAAGATTTCAGATGCTATAAAAACATTAATGCAGTGCAACATGGTATTAAGGCCATGTCTCACTGATGCAGACTGTACTGGTTTAACCACCCAGCCCGACAAACTGTGGCTAGTGCAAGCCAGTGTATATTTTTCCTCCATAATTATGACATTTTTATCCCTGAGTGAGATTTCTCAGACATGCTATTGTTGTCAGGGACGTACAGCTCCATTACCACTAGGCTGAAAACTCTTCCCTGCCCCCACAGTGCATTCAGATGGATTTTAGTTTTCTTTAAACAGTGTTTTTATAAATATGGAATAAAGATTACAATTATAGTTGTACTTATAATAGAAGTGTCATAGTATAGGCATGGTCATTTTCCTATATAACTCTAAAAGATATCTCAATAAAATACCTTTTTTTTCAATCTCCCAACACCTGGATGCTGTATCAAAGCTAAAAGGAAAACTCTTTAAAAGAGGAGAGGTAACATCTCTGAGTGTCATGCCAGAAGGTGAGCAGCAGAGTTGAGATCATAGGCTTCAGGGAAGCAAATGGGGTCTTGTTCAGGAATTTCCAGGCAGGAAATTGTGGGGAGCTGCCATGAAGGGGAAGGGTGCCCAGGTTGGTTTCTAAGGGAAGATAGTGAGAACTCAGGGGAAAATAATTCTGCAACATAGAAAGCCTGGGAATTTCAGAAGTCTGCATGGCTACCTGTGGAGCTTCTCATTGAACTAGAACACAAGAAGAGACAGGAGAAGTGGCAGAAACAAGTTGCAGACAGCAAAACAATTGTGTAAAAGCAGTGTTAGGTACTTAGCATTAAAATCAGGGAGAACAAAAGCTAGTTGGAGCTAAGACTGTTGAGGAGCACCAGTGGTAATAAGAGATTCTGCGGAACACTAATTGGAAAAGCAAGTTCATGAAGAATGTTGACCCACTGATGGGTGGAGAAGAAACCCTCCTTACTAATGCAGCAGGAAAGACTGAAGTGTTCAATGACTTTTTTTTTGCCCCAGAATTCACAAGCAAAACACTGCTCTGATAATGACATGATTTGGGGTAGAGAGGATCAGCTGACACTGAGGAGAGATTGAACAAGTTAGAGACTTAAGAGAAGTTGTATGTGTTGAGACCCATGGGGCTACGTAGGATTTACCTAAGTCACTGGAGGAGATGGCCAATATGATTGTAAGGACAATATTACATGGTGAAAACATTTTTAGATTTAATCTTTTTAAGTAGAAAAAATTTCTTCTGCTAGGAAGAAATAAGTGGAATATGCATGTGAATAACTTCAGCGGTAGCTGAGCTACGGCTCCACTATTACAGCAGAAAGAAATTCCCCAAAGTGAGCAGGCCATGGGACTTGATTTTCTTATTCTGTGTCCTACTTTTATATTTATAAATCATTTCAGACAGCAGCTTTCATTTTTTAAGACCTGGGATTTGATGTGTCATATTTCTGAAACAAAAATGAAAGTGGCGGTGAAATTAATGCTGAGGGAAGATGCAATGCCAGGTGAAACAACATTTTCTGAAGCAGGACTTGCTTTGAGATTTCACAGGTGCTCTGAGTGAGATAAGCTGGTGGCCTGGTGAAAAATGTTTGATACCTGGGGACAACTTGATGTAAGGAAGTGAGCTCTTGCTTAGTTTTAGCTCAGTCAAATGCTTATATAATTCAGCAGAATTTTATCTGCAGACCTTAGACCTGCACAAGGACTGCGTGAGTCACGATCAAACTTAGCTTCCCCTCCTCCATCCCTCAAATTATAGACCATTCAGTTTGTAAGTGGTAACGTGAATTTTAATTTCCACAGTCAGGCACCTGATCTATCTAACCTTCCTATAGCACCCACCCTGGCTCATGTTTCTCTGTGTTTTTTAATACTCAGCTACTGACCCCATTGGCTGAGTTTCCCTCCCGTGTTTCCTAAGCACCACCTTGGCAAAAGAGAGCAAGGGCTGGCTCTAAGCCACTCACAGACAAGCACAGGGAGCAGTGAAACGTCTCGCAATACTACCTTTCCTTTAGAAGGCTGACCGATTCATCCTTCTTTTCTTTTGTCTGCTGTTTCACCCATATTTGCAGAAATCTAATCTCTTTGAGATCAGTAGCTCTCTCAAGATAAGGTAGATTTACTCACGAAGTTAGAAAGTCAATGTGGAAGTGAAGGTGAGCAGATGAACACTGTGGTCAGAGAAGCCTCGTCTCATTCAGAAACCAAGTGAAGCTTGTAGCAAATCTAAGAAGGAAGAGAAAAAAGGAACATAAGGCTGGGAATGAGAGACAGAACTCATTTTTCCTTTCATTTGCGTCACTTGGAATTCTGCTAATTGTTTTGAATAAGAACTGAACTGGACACCTGCGCGTAGTTCAAAGAAACAGTTATGGAATGAATCCTGAAACTAGTTTTAAAAGAACAAAAAGGAGACATCATTAAAAAAAAGTTTGTTCCTTTTCTTTATTTCTATTTCATCTTAGTATCCAGATTCTTAGTGATATAATAATAACAGCACTGGGGAATAATTCAAGTAAAATGTGCTGTCTTTGGGGCTGGAATCACAGAATGGCTTCAGTTGGAAGTGACTTAAAGCCCACCCAGCCCCAACCCCTGCTGTGGGCAGGGCTGCTCCCCACCAGCTCAGTTGTCCAAGGCCGCATCCAACCTGGCCTTGAGTGCCTCCAGGAATGGGGCACCACAGCTTCTGTGTGCAGCTGTGCAGAACTGTGGGCAGCCAGCGCCTCACCATCCTCTGAGGAAAGAAATCCTCCTAACATCTAATCTAAGTCTCCCTTGCTGTTTATAAACTAAATGTATTGATAAATGGAAAGAAGTAGGAAATAGAGAAACATTAAATTACCCAGTTAAGAATCAGTTCAGAGGACTGATTTAAGTCTGAATCCATAACATCAGTATTTCTGTTTTCTGATTTGCTGCATTTAGGCAAATTACATATGTTTTAAATATTTGTGCATTTAATGCATGTGATACAGTGTCAGTTTTTTACTGCAATCAACTCACTTCCACCTGCATTACCAGATGTGCATTGTGAACACCTGTAATGAAAAGCAGCCACTACAGAGTTTCAGTCTCCTAATTTTTTAGGCTTAAAACTATACTAACGTCCTTTCCAGCAACACTGACCCATGTTAACAAGTTTCAATCTGCTTTCTCCAGATTCAGCACAGGATGAGCACTAGCTTTGTTACTCTGACCACACAGTTTCATAATCATTGAGCACTGGTGTTCTTAGTCCTAATGGATTTCTTCTGCCAGGGTATGAGCTAAGCATCAATTAAAGTTTTTGTATGGGCAAGAGTTTAAGTTATATTTAGTTATTTGGACTCTGCTGGACAAACATATCCTTCCTCCACCTCATGCTTAAGGTTGCCATAATTTGTGACTCATATGCATGCACAAGGGAGAAAAGGCAAAGGGCAGGTGTGAAGCTCTTCTGAGACAATCTCATCTTCTTAGGAGCCTGTAAATGCCTCTCACTTCTGTGATACTTCTCCAGATACTGAGAAAAGAACTAGACAGTAACTGACCCTGCAGCTTAATTTCTCAAGAAGCTGGATAGCACCACAGAATCATAGAATTATAGAATGGCCTGGGTTGAAAAGGATCACAATGATCATCCAGTTTCTCCCTGTTATGTGCAGGGTCACCAACTACTAGACCAGGCTGCCCAGAGCCACATCCAGCCTGGCCTTGAATGCTTGTTAAATAAGAATCCATGAACATTTTCTACTTCAGGGTTATTGTGCTTACATTTGAAAACTATAATTAAAAGAAAATAAAATCAGGCATCCTCCACATCTATGTCTGATAACCTGCTTTGCTCCTTGTTCTTTTTTCTTTTTTCTTTCCATAACAGACTTTCTGACATTCTCTCCATGTGTTTCCATCAGGGGCTCAGCATCTTCTCACAACATAATGTATTGCTTAGTTATAGCTGACTTTCACTAGTCAGAGTAGAAATCTGGTTTGGTATGGACAATAGCCAAGACTATCTGAGAGTGACACATAGAGGTGGCCAGTCAGGCTTTCTTATCCTTGTTCACACTGTGGCCCTATTTTCTCCCACAGCTTCTGTATTAAATGAGAGACCAAAAACATCAAAGAAGGCAAAATAAACTCATACTCAAAATGGTCCTTTGCAGTAGTTAGGCCGCTCACTGGGGTGCCTCACACAGCACAACTTCCGGATCTGGGCAGTAAGCCATTAGATTGACTGGAACAAGGTATGATTCATAGGGTAAATTCATCATATAGTCTTCCACTGGATGCAGTGGAAATTTATGAGCTTATAAAAGCCCCTTGGTTAAATAGGAAGAGAATGGCTAGGATCTTAAAATGCCATTTTCTCACCTGGTTTGTGAATACCAGTTTTGGACTGTATTTAGAGCTGTAATCAGTCTCTTGAGAGGAGTTATCTCAGAGCACAAGAAGTGACTAATACTATTATTCTCCTTTTAGACTGTTGTCACAATTTTTCTTTCTGATTAGGAAGAAAAATTTTCTACCCAAAAGGCCAATCTATTTGGAGCTTCTGCATCCATTGTTAATGATTACTCTCCTTTAAGACATTACTTGGATAATTTTCAAAGTTTGTGCAACTTTTTCCTTTTCCCCCTCTTAATTCTCCTCTTGATCTTATTTTCCTCTGGCTTGCGTTGCAGCGTGTTCTATCAAGAAGAAGAGAGGTTTTTGGGAATCTGTCTTTCTTCCTGCGGTAGTTCTGAAGATTTAGTCTGGAGAGTGAGTTTCAGAAATACACCTATTGTCATCTTCCAGCTCCATTTCCTTTCTCTGAAGAAAGTGACGCTCTTTATTAAAGGGACTGTCAGTTCCACAGTCTAGAACTCCTCTTTAAAAGCAAGCAAAAGGATCTGAACTCTGTCATTCAGAAACTGTGAGCTGGCTTAGAAGTCAAAGTTAACAGTCCAGATTATGCACAGGCAGAAAGCACAGCCATACATCCAAACCCAGCTTGAGTCACCCACTTAGGTACACACTTCAGAAGATGGAAAACCTCCCTTGTCTTGCTTCTCTCCAACATAGAGTGCATTTGCTTTTAACTTGTAATCTTGTAATAAACAAGGAGCTTATTACAGTTACAAGGGGTTGAAGCTTTAGCAGTTTGTTTCTCTTTTCTATTTCTCAGTTTCAGAACAGATCACCACATTGGGTTTGAACTTCCCTTTCAGCAGATGGTTATCTCAGTTTCCCAGTAAGTTGCTCCAGCATCATCAAATCTGATAACACTTTCTCTTCCTAGAGGAACTTACACCAAAAAGATCAGTCTTTGCAGTTCCCTTTTGGGACCATCACAGTGAGCTAGTGGATTTGGTAATGCTAGGGAATGAAGTTCATCCTTCAAAGTGTGTCTCCACCTGTGTGGAAACCATTAGATCACTACCCAAACCAGTGAGTAAGCACCTGATGAAGGTCATAGCCAACCCTGGGAATCAGGTGGAAGCAATTCGCCTGTGTGACCAGAAGAGGCAGCCCCCTGGGTCTGCCCCTCCTTAATCTTATTTAAGGTCTGGCAGCTGCAAGGGAAGCTTATCTACTCGACAATCATTTTCTTTGGAGTGTTTGCTGAGCTTTGGTCCTTGGAAAAGTGGGAGAAATTCCTTCTTTATTACCAGATTGTGACCTCTACCTTTCTTGAGTGATCCAAAACATGTTTTAAGCAGCTATATCTGATATCCTTATGCTACCCAAATACAATGCTTGTCAATTCTGATAAACCATTCATAGAGGGAACAATTCTCATCTCTGACCTGTACTAATAATTTGCTTTGAACTTAATCTTCATTTGTTCTTTTTTGATTTTACATTTTGAATACATTGAGTATTACAGGGTTTTGGTGTAAAACACATATTTCTACAGGAGTCTTTTTAAAGATTTCAAAGATCTCTTTATAATTTGTCAACTCTCGTTCAGTAGGAGGTAGACATTTCTGGCTCACAAGTTAGTAATGTTATTTTGTTTTTCCTTTATAAGTAACAGTTGAGTTGTGTTTCTAATAGTATTGCAGCTAAACAGATACTAAATATGACAAAGTGTTGGAAACACTGATGTTTAGGGAAAGTTATATGATTGAATAAAGTCTTCACTTCTTAGGCCCAGCACTTCAATCTAATCCATCCTAGAGTTTTCTTAGTCCCTAAGGTGGAGACGGAACAAAATTCAATAGGAATGTTCAAACCTCTAAGTGATTTGGGGGACACACATAAACTGGAACTGATGTTAAAGGGAGCTACTACGATAACAGTCCACAAAAGCAAAAATAGACTTGAGGTTGAATCACTTATTGAAATATCACAGAATTATAGAATGGCCTGGTTGAAAAGGACCACAATAATCATCTAATTTCAACCCCCCTGCTGTGTGCAGAGTCACCAACCACCAGACCAGGCTGCCCAGAGCCACATCCAGCCTGGCTCTGAATGCCTCCAGGGATGGGGCATCTACAACCAACCTGGTTTTAGTGCGTCACCAGCCTCTGTGTGAAAAACTTCCTCCTCATATCTAACCTAAACCCTCCCTGTCTCAGTTTAAAACCATTTCTCCCTGTTCTATCACTATCCACCCTCACAAACAGTTGTATCCCCTCTTGTTTATACACCCCCTTCAAGTACTGGACGGCCATGATGAGGTCTCCCCAGAGCCTTCTCTTCTCCGAGCTAAACAATCCCAGTGCCCTCAAACTTTCTTTATAGGAGAGGTGCTCCAGCCCTCTGATCATCTTAGCGGCCCTCCTCTGGACCTGTTCCAAAAGCTCCACTTCCTTCCTGTGCTGGGGGCCCCAGGCCTGAACACAGTACTGCAGATGGGGCCTCACAAGAGCTGAGTAGAAGGGGACAACCACCTCCCTCTCCCTGCTGGCCACCCCTTTTTTAACGCAGCCCAGAACACAGTTGGCCTTCTGGGCTGCAAGAGCACACTGCTGGCTCATGCCCAGCTTCGCGTCTACCAGGACCCTCAAGTCCATCTCCGCAGGGCTGCTCTCTAGGGGTTCTCCCAGTTTATATAAATACCTGGGACTGCCAGGATACAGTATTCAGATATACTGTAATCTGGTTCTCCATGTGTTATTCTATCAAACAAATCTCAATTCCAGTTGAAGATCCATATTTTTCTTTCCTGGAAAGCATATGCTGCTACTTAAGCTTGCTGACAAGCTGCACCCACGTGTGCTAGGAACCGGCTGCGACTTTGAGAATCGGTCCCAACTAATTGCTTCCAGCAAGATAAATATGATCCAGGAGCTTGATCATCTACTTTTGGGATAAGGATCAAATACAAGAGAGCTGTGAGAATCCAGGAGGTTAAAAGGAAAAAATTTGTAGTGTAAGAATATTGTTGTATCAAGGCAAAAATGCTATCATGTATTTTATGCTGATAAGGTACATTCTATGGAAGCAATTTAGAACAATCTGTGATTTTACTTTTACTACATCCCACAAAGAGTATCTTCTTCCCTGCAGTTAGTTATTTCACTTAGTAATTGTCCCAAGCCTTTATGCTTCCTACGCAACAATTCACATATTGAAATATTACGGTGAAGGTAATGGGGTGCATTATTTTAAATTTATGGAAGAGTATGTACCTTAGTCATTTTTGACATAAATTTTGGGTCTGATTTATTTGTAATTTTCAGAAAAATCTGATGTTATCATCAAGTTTTGCATATGAACTTGCATCTTGAAGAAAAAAATTGCCTATTCTTTACACTGTTGTTGCACAGCCACAGATTTGACAGATGCACCTCTCTCTTTCTGAGACAAACCTGCATGTCAAGAGGAATAACATGAAGAATGCTGAAATTTATTCCGAGTTAGGTCTGGGTTTACATTTTGTGGTGTGCACTAAGCTCTAATATTCTGTTAAGATAAAGGAAGAAAAAAAAAAAAAATCAGTTCATACTGCATGTTCATCTCAGCTGCATGCAAATTTCTGGATAATGAGGCTGCTGTGATTTTCACCATCTATAAGGAGTAGAATTATTACAAAATTGAGCTTTGAGAATAGGAAACTCAGATCAGCCAGCAAATTTAACTTCAATGTCATCTGAATTTGAGAGAATTAGTGCTCCTGCTTGCCAGATATCTCATGATAGTGCTGTATTTAGCTGCCTTCTGTGAAAACCCAGAATGTTTTTTCCAAAAAGATACTCTACAAATTTCCCCAAAGACAGGAACAATAATAAATGGGGTGTATTGTCCCCACTCTAGCATGGCACCGAAAGGATAATATCATAATGCCAAGTACACGAGTTTGTTCACTGTACAATTACTCTGTTTGTGCAGTCAGTTACAGTAATTGGATAATTGGGTCCACAACTGCCTAATTACATTGATAAGTAGTCATTACTAAGTTATATCTGTGCAATGCATTAAAAAAAAAAAAACAAAAACAACAAAACAAGTGTCTGAAAGCCTTTGTTACAGAAAGTTCTGTTTCATGAAAGTTTATTTCACCATAACCTATTATTTGTTCATTCCTCTTGGACCAGGAGAGTGTAGACAGAAAAAGAGATGCAACTGAGCAAGTAAAGAGGCTCCTGTAGAAATAGGCTCTTGCTTTTCCCTTCTCTTCCACAGAGCTTTCCAAAGAACACCATAGGGAATAGATAAAAAGGTTGATCCTGGCTGGCCTTTGAAAGGAGCATTCTAGTGTGGTCCTTCAGTCAGAGGTTGCTACGTTTTTTCCCTCCCCTTGGCTTTTCACAGTTCTCATCTCAGTTCATTTTGTAGTAACAAAGAATGACTGTGGAGTGTCCTGAACCTGAAGCAGTTTTGGGAGACTTTGTCTGGCCATGATAAACTTACGAAAAGATAGATTGCTTTAAGCATTCAGTACGTGAAGAATTAACAGAGTTATCAGCAGGACTGCATGTTTTTCACCTGAGATGATGTAAGTATGAAACAGCTGATCTACTTGTAGGATACACCAACTTAAATCTCTCACATACAACCAATCACCTTGATGCAAGAGGAATGGAAATAGCAACTGTGATGCTAATTTTAGAAAGGAGTTTAAGGGATTTTAGAAGATTACAGACTGGAGTTGGACATTAAAAAAGCAGAATTATTGCATATATAGATAAATTATATTTTTGGGCAAGACTCCTCTTGGCTTTGTCAGGCAATTGAATTCCTTGTAAATCTGTCAGGTTTTGAAGGACTGAGCAAGGGTATTGATATGGAAGATTCAACTGGTACAGTCTCCTTGAATTCGTGGAATGTATTTAATGAGTTTGTTCGCCAAAAGGTCTTAAAGAAATTAAGACCAGGATGGGAGGAACAGAGCTGACTTAAATATGCAGCTGATTAACGGGAATAGTTTCTTTTCTCCCCAGAGTGAGCTTATCTCTTTGGTCCCACAGGCCTTTTCTGAAGAGCTCTGATATTTGCCATATTCTAAAATGAATGAAAAAGGGAAGAAGGATGAAGCGACAATGTTCAGTGGCTGTTCTGAAGCCTTTCTGTTGGGGAAAAAAGCTAAACCTCAGAGTGAAGAAGTGCTATAATGTCTTGTGATGCTGAGTAATATGGCGGGGGTGGGGCAGGGGTGAAAGGGATGTATGAAAATATATAGAGTTCACAAGAGAAATCCTGATTTAATATATGCAATTATAGACTCTATAAAAGCCATTGTCAACGAGCACAAAGATTCTGAAGTTATAATAGAAAATTCTGCAAGAATGTCAGCTCAGTGGCAATCAATATGAAGCAAATTACTAGGGAAGAGAAGGAGAACAACTTGTAAAACATTATTAGACTACAACATCTTGAATGCTGTGGACATTTCTGGCCCACATGTCACTTTACTTATATATGTATATAATAGAACCAAAATAGTAACATAGGAAAGTGACAAGGACAATCAAAGATATGAAAGGTCTTTAATACGTGAATAATCAAACTTAGTAGGACTCCAGCTAGGTAAAAAAAAAAACAAAACAAAACTCAGAAGGTACAAAAGACACCTAAAATATAATGTATGAGATGGAGATCAAAAGGAAAAAAAATTTCTGAAACAAGAAGGATCATCCAAGGAAAATACCAGTCAGCAGTTTGAAGTGCTAGACTGGTGAGATTATTGATACTACAATTTACAGTAATTAACAGTTAGAAAAATTGATGAAAATAGACAAAACCAACAGCACCAAACCTATTTAAAGCTAACATGCATCTTTGGCTCATGATACGGTTTTCTAGCATACTGCCATAGCCATAGAGATCACTCTGAGGGAGCATCTTGAAGTGCTTGTTCAGCTCTTATAGGCTTCCTCTTATACCTGCCATTGGTCACCTCTGATTGTGGACTGGACAGTTCTAATCCAGTTCTGACTGACTATTTGTATAATCAATGGATACCAAGATGTTACAATCACAAAATAAACAAGAGAGTTAAGTGAAGTGGACTATGATAACACAAAGAGAATAAATGGAAGGCTTACCCTTATGCTGGGCTCACCCACAAAACACCAGAAGGTGGGATCTCCAGACAAGATCCTTTCCCACTGGTAGCCAGCTCTTAAATAGGTCTAGGAGAGGTGCAGCCAGGCTCCACCCCTTCCGGCAGCACAGGTGAATTGCCTTCAGCTGTGCTCCTCTGGCTGACTCATGGCTCGCCTCAGGTGATCAGTCAGAGGTTCAGGCCATGACTCAGCAGTTCCCATACACTACTGTTATGATAAACATAGGGGTACGATGAGTATTCTCTCATTAGGAGATTCTGACTATTGTAACAAACAGTAGTGCTGCTTCCCTTATCCTCTTCTGATGAGTAACTTTCAAGAAGTCTTCCATACTGACAATATGTAATTTTTGGAATGTAATTGTCATAGAAGTAAACAGTAAGTTAGTACATATCTATGTTCTTCGCACTGCCAAAGGTAATATCTTAGAGTAATGCCAGATTAACAAGTGGCAGGGACATCTCATAAATGAATTTTATTTTGTAGCCTGCTCCCACAGTACTTGAGCTGACAGAATAGCTTTGTGATAGGTAATACATATTAAAACCCTTCTCTGTAGGAAGGAGATGTTTCAGCTTGCCTGTTGCACTATGTTGTTCAAAAACAAGCAAGTGTCCTAACAGGAAAGTAGAGAATTCAAATAGGTTTGTAATTATTATTGAAATAATTTTCTACTTTTGCAAAGAATGATGCATAAGAAGGCCTGTGTAGGCTGAAAAATCACACAGTCTTCAAGTAGTGTTGATTACAGTGTTGATCTCCAGTGACTACTTTCTTTTTTTTTTTCCCAATGCTTGCAAGTAGTTTTTTTCTCTGTTCTATTTTGTTTTGGCTTTGGATTTTTTTTTTTTTTTAATTTTGAATTTGTTTTGTTTTGGATTTAAACTACGTTCATTTTTCTTTTTCTTCATAACCCCAGCATTTTCTTGATCTAGGTTCTAATGGTCCTTTATTTCTCTGCTTGTGCTTGAAATATTTGAGAGAGGCTCCAGATTATTATCTGGAGCACTATCCTACTCATTTTCCAACCTGAGAGCTCTGAAAATGGCACATTTACACACTCAGAGTGGATGCAGTGGCTCAAAGAAGTGGCAGTTTCCCTTCAGATTGTTATCTCAGTGACTCAGCTGGCTCCTGTGAGATGATTATAACATAGATGGCACAACCTCAAGTCTTTCTGAAGAGCTTAACATTTTACCAAACTGTGGAAGTTATTCAGTAGATTTCAAAACTAAAGAGTTTTACGTGATAGAACTGTGTAGTTATTAGTAGATGAAGCTGTAGACAAATAAGATATTTGTTCCTTTTTTGGAGCGGGGGGGAGTAGTTATCTTTTGTTGTGGCTACGCTGTTGAAAATGTCACAGTTCCGGTAGCAGCTCTGCCTCACGGTTGTCATGCAAGTGCCCAGGCTGCACTGCCTCTTCTGGGTCTGATGGCTGGAAAATCACTTGCTGTAGTACCTGAAGAACTGGGGGAATGTTCAGGGGATGAACTTTTCCTGCTACTTGTTTCCCTCCTAAATATAAATGCCAAGTCATGGTAGTCCCTTTATTGGAGCTCTGAGGATAAATAGCACAACTTGCTGAAAATCTGAACCCTTGGGATGTGATAGCATCACACAGAATCACAGAAATGTAGGGCTGGAAGGGTGCTCTGGAGATCAAGGAGTCCAACCCCCTGCCAAAGCAGGTTCCCTGCAGCATATCACACAGCTAGGCATCCAAGTGGATCTTGAATATTTCCAGAGAAAGAGATTCCACAGCCTCTCTGGACAGCTTGTTCAAGGGCTCTCTCACTATAAAGATCTTCCTTGTGTTATTACAGAACTTCCTGTATTCCGGTTTCTGCTTGTTGCCCCTTTTTTTATTGCTGCTTGCCACCAATAAGAGTCTGCCTCCATTGACATGACTTCCACACTTTAGATATTTATAAACAGTTATGAGATCCCCTCCCAGCCTTCTCTTGTCCAGACTGAACACCCTAGGTGTCTCAGCCTTTCCTTACATAGGACATGCTTCAGGCCCCTTGGTGTTTCTGTGGCCCTCTGCTGGGCTCTCTCCAGAGATTCCCTGTCTGTCTTGAACTGAGAAGCCCAGAACTGAACACAGCACTCCAGATGTGGCCTCACCAGGGCAGAGCAGAGGGGGAGGATCATCTCCCTTAACCTCCTGGCCACATTCTTCTTAATGCATTTCAGGATACTATTGGCCTTCTGGGCCACAAGGGCACACTGCTAGTTCATGGTTACCCTGTTGTCCACCAGGACACCCATGTGTTTCTCTGCAGAGCTCCTCTCCAGTGAGTCATCCCCTAACTGTACTGGTGCATATGGCTATTCCTCCCCAGTTGCAGGATCCTGTACTTGCCCTTGTTGAACCTTACCGAACATACTTACATGAAGAAAAGGAAATGAGAGTGATAAAATTATGAACATTTGTACATCATTGCAGATGTTAAAGTTCATATTAATGGAGGCGTTAATTAGAGGGTCAGTGAAGATGTGGCAACCATAAAACTGAGTGCCTGTGAGCTGATTTCCACCCACATCAATACTCCTCCTCTTCTGTCTCAGAAAATTGCAATCACTGTTGGCATTCACAGCATAGCAGGTACAAATCTCAGTAAGTTGTACCACGGCCTGTGGAGGGGCAGAGCCTGGAGTAGGGTGGCAGTGGGGTGCTGGTGGATTTGGTGTCCTGGCATGTGCCTGCTGGCTTCACCTGCCCTTAAGCTGGGTTTGGTCTCTGACCATAATGAAGATGGCTAGAAAAGCCAAAGGAAGTGACTTGATACGAGCTACCCCTTCTGATCAAGAGTGAAGGGTCTAGAAGAAGAAGACTAGAAGGGCCCAGTGCTCACTTTTGAGTAAATATGGGGGCAGAGCTCTCATGCCTCTTGGGAGCAAAGCCTTCTGGGTGCTCCAAGACCCCCTGCCATCCCATGTACTTTCCCAGCAATTCTCAGCAGTTTCATTTCAAAAAGCATAAATTTTGCAGATAAACTTATGAAAGCAATCTGCAAACAAAATGTCCCTTGAACCTAAAGTCTTTTTAATCATCTCAGTATCCTCATATTCTGAATATAAAGTATAAAACTATTTTCAGTTCCAGCTGTGTGTTAGTTTTCTCAACTTGCTTAAAAAGGACATGGAAAATCACACTGTAAACAATATAAATATGTCAGCAGATTCAGGATAATTAAACAGTATTTGCTGGAGTAGTTCAGCTTAGCACTGGAGCCAAGAAGCATGGCTGATTTTTGCACTTTATAATCTTAGAGAAGCAGCCTTGTACAGTAATTAGGTCTGCACATCCAGGCCTGTATTTATGATTGGCATTTTATTTTGATGAAAATCAGTCAGAGTTCTCTTGTAACTTTTATACAAAGGAGAAGGAATTTCTTTCTGTCTTCAGCTCATCCAGGCCACCCTACTTTCCATAACAGTAGAGCAGTTATTAAAGCAGCACTTCAACATGTGCAGATGTCAAACTTATGGCTCTCATGGGTATTGTCTCATTATCAGTGTGACACACTGGTGTTCTGTGCCTGGGTGGGGTGAAGTGGAAGCTGCTTGGTCTAAAAGCCCTTCCACAGAACCTGCCTATAACATCTATGAGTCATGTATGATCTTTATGAAAAGATAAAGAAATGGTAGAGATTGACTATTGGCACATAAGGAAAAGAATTTGCAACTAGTACGTAATCAGTAGCATATAGGATCAGACTTATAAATATCGTAATGGCAAGGAAGTTCATTAAATTGTTGAGCTAACTCTTCAAACCACGGTTAGCCATGGATACCTCACATGTATTTGGACAGGTCTGCAGGACCTGACCACAGTGCTTATGAGGAATTTCCCACTGGAATTAGGGAAGAGGTAGATGGAGTCGGTAGCTCAGGGAAGATCAATAACCTTGAAAAATAATCTTAGGAATTAAAAGCAACATTTTCCAGGTCAATCCTGAATACCTCATTTACACTGATGAAGGACAACTGAAAGAGCTCTAGTAACAAAGGTAGGAGAGACTGGCTTTCAGCTCTTGGGGTGCTTCTGGAGTAGCTGATGCTGTACATTTACTGGCCAAGGTCTGTATTAGGGGAAATAAAGGACACGGAAATAGCCTCAGAGCAATCTGTTGGTCTGCACAGTCTAGAGCCCAGCTTAACTGCCCTGTTCATGCTACTATTGTACTTCAGATAAACCACAAAATTTTACAGAAAGCACAGGTTTACTTACCCTTTGTGGTGCAGCTGGAGTAGTACCCCATTCTACATAGTGAGGTATGATTGTAATTTCTTTTCCAGCCAAATTTCTGAACAGATTTCTGAACAAACATTTTGTGTATTATCATGTGAGCTTTCCCTTGCAGTTCAAATACGTGTTCCTGAAGTGGGTGCATTTAGGTTTGCCTGTGGCATTGTGACAAACTAGTTAACTTATTATTACTTTCAACTGTTGGTGTTTTATTGGTGAATAGTAAGATTATTTTTGGGTTACTCTGTTATTCTGTCAGTTATTCTGATAACTTAGCTGTAAACCCATAATGTGGTGTGGCTTTTATTGATATCGAACTGTTTCTTTAAGAACAGAAACAACCACAATCAATATGTTAAGTTACATTCCTCCCTTTGTTATATTCTGTTAGCAGTGTAACAGTTTGATACACTTAAACCCAGCTGAATGCTTAATGTATTTACTTAGTGAAGTCATCTCACTGCTTTGTTTTTTTTTAACTTTGTTTTTTTTTTTTTAATAGGTGAATCACATCAGCCCTTCCTAAAATAAAGAAATACAATAAATAAACCCAATTAATACTCAGCATAACACAAGCTGCCTGCCTGCCGTGGCTATCAAAGCTCAGTGTTTCTTCTGGAATTAGCAGGAAGGAAATCAATTTTTTACATCAGTAGATAGCGACAGGACAAGGGGGAGTGGTTTTAAACTAGAATAGGGGAGATTCATATTAGATGTCTTTTGGAGGAAATTTTTCATGGAGAGGGCAGTGAGGCACTAGCCTGGTGGGGGGCAGCCCTGCCCATGGCAGGGGTTGGAGCTGGGTAGACACTGAGGTTCCTTCCAACCCAAGCCCTGCCATGTTATTAGTGTTCATGAATGCTTTGGACTACCTGAGGCTGGTCCCTACTAAGAAAAGATAATACTTCACAAGAGTGAGTGAACGCATGCTAAAGTCCTCAGGGAGTCACAATCCCTCACTGCCAGTGGCGAAGTTTTGATGAGGGAGGTTTCAACCTTCCCATGAAGGAAGAAATCATAGCAGTAATAAGTATTTGCTGACCATGGATAAATGTGAGGGATTTTCTCACTGAAACTGCATGTAAGCATGTAATGCTGAAACTTCCCCTACTACAGAAATGGCCTCAGCTTGAAACCCTTAGTGTTAATTTCCTTTTATGCAAGTTGAGGCATGCTTGGCCAGGATGCCAGAAAAGCTGCAGTGATTCAGTTGTGCTAAGGCGAAGGAGCAATAAAATGCTGAGTGCCTCAGCAGACAGAAGACCACACACAGGCTGGTCCTGCAGAGAAGTGGTGTTGATGGGCCTCATCGAAGCCTCCTGGGTGCAGGGAGGGTGTAGGGGCTGCTTCTGCTGCCAACACCCCATGAGGATGGGTACCTTTTCCCTAATTCCTGATGACTCCTTTCTCCTTCTGCATGTCTTTCCAGCACCAGCCCTATGCCCCCACACATGCAGGCCTGGTTTTGAACTTGGGAAATTTGGCAAGTGATTGGACTTCCTGCTACTCACTGCTGGTGGTCTTTCCTAATCCCCCTGCTGTGTCCGACTGGGAAGCCAACAAAATGCAGCTGGGGATGGTGCTGGGGACCACCAGGCTCACTGCAGAACTGTGGAAAACCTCCCCTCTATTCTCCTCCTCAAATCAGGATTGGGTAATTTGGTTAATTAGTTCATGGCCTTGGAAGAGTGCGTGTAAGTTGTGTAGCAGCATTTGGGTAATTTGGTTAATTAGTTCATGGCCTTGAAGAATGCGTGTAAGTTGTGTAGCAGCATTTGGGTTCTAATTGCTATTTCCAGGTGCCTTATGCAATAACACTAAATCACCTCATGTAAGAAGGATATTTTTTGTGGTTTCATTATGACTGCAAAGGCTGAAAGAGTAAGAATAGCACTCTTACACGCAGTTACCCTTCCCATACCAGTGACATCAGAAAGTCTGCAAGGAAACTCTTCGAGCTGTTTTCCCTTCATTTCCCCAGGAAGTTGCAGGAGAGTGACAAAAGGGCAGCTGCAGATTCTTCTCTCACGTCTCACCAAACACACCAGAGGCTGTCCCAAGTCTCCTCTTCTCTGAGGAAGGCCTCCCAGAACTCCTCCTCAGGTGTCATCGTGGTGGAAATAACTGTGACTGCATTTGCCAGAAACACACTTCAAAGTCACTGGATTTCCAGTAGTGATGTATGGACCCTCCATATGTCCTCCATGTGTGTGAATCCACCCTGCTGAGGCTGTTCCTTGGTGTGGTAGAAACAGGGGTGCTTTCATGGCTTCTGCATTTTTCTCAACTTCTCTGCTTGAGAAACCTGAGGGTGAAAAACCTGTAGAGAGTATTCTGCTGAGCAGTCCTTTATGAGAGTTCTTCCTCAGGGCAAACTGCTCTAGGAACAGCCTTCTTCATGAATGTGTTGGAGTCCCAAACTGCTTCTTAGATCAGAAGGACTTTTGGTTATCCATTCTGGCTGATACAGATCTGAGATACGAATAAGCTTCACTGCAAACTTTGCACAAAACAACTTACCCCACACAAGATTCTAGACGTGGGTAAGGCATTTATTTTTGGGAGCTGTTTGAAATTACAGTTTTTTCATCTCTTTCTCACCTTTCCTGTTGATTTTTTTTAGCTTCGCTATTTTAATTTCTGGGGAATTTTATTTTCTTTCAATAGTTCATGGGTCAAAAGGCAGGCAATGCTACTGGGTGGCGGTTATGGTTGTCTGTTTTTTAAAGGAAACCTGGGGGTTTACATCAGCTTTATATCTGAAAGACCATAATGTAGTGTGAGTTACCATCCCTGTTCTCAAATCCACTCCATTTCAAATGATGTTGGTAATTGCAGGAGGCACAACTCAGTCTGCGGCATTGAATTACTATCATCTTGTATATATCTACAAATGTCTGGATCAGCAACTCAAGCACCTTTGAAAGAATGCTCTGTCAGACAAAGTGTAGGAAATATGGTACAGAACAACTGTCACCAGTCCCTTTGTAGATGGAACAAAGTATTTTAGCTGTTCAAGCACAGGAAAGCCTGTTATCATGAAAGCATTGCTGCATGCAATACTTTGTGATCACGTGGATTAAAGTGCTTCCTGATGTGCAGAATTTGGCAGAGCTTCCTGTGTTTTTTCTTAAATAATTATTCATGCACATATTCTTGGCATGACACTCTGACTTTGAAAAATGCTAAGTAAGATGTTCCCTGCTTATTCAGTTGTTGGAACTAATGCCATCATGCGAAAAAAATGCAGATGATGGTCACTTTTGGGAATCTACAACAAGATATGAGAATCCTACAGAAAAGCCAGTTTGCACCCATGGGACTGTGCTATCCTCCCTTCTTCCCCCAGTTCTGCAGGAAATGTTTCATTTCAGCCTCCTTCTGCGTATGGAAATAGGAATAGAGTTTGTCTGTGAGCAGACCCTATATGCTACTGAAGGTGAGTTGAAACTGAAGAGTAGTCACAGAGCCAGGTGGGCCATGAAGTGACCCAGCATGCAGGCTCTTCTGCCCTGCCTATCTGTGGGCCCTCGGGGGCTGTGCTCTGCTCCTCTGACATGGCTGTGCTCATCCTTGCAGCTGCAGATTTCTTCAGCTGTGCTCAGCCTGGAGAGGCATGCAAAGGCATAGTCAAGGACATGTCAGGAGCACGGCCAAGGACACTGTCTGAAGATTCCAGCTATGCCCACTGCCTCCTCTTCCTGAAGCCTTTGTCTCAGCACACGATGTCCTTTTTAGTCTGCAAGAGGGTATATGTTGTCTTTTTGTTCTTACATAAATCACATTCCTCCCCTGTCAAAGAAAGCAACTGCACTCTTGTCCAAAGCACTTGCACATACTAGGCACTATTCATGCCTGTTGTCTGTCCCCTTTTATCAGGGAAGTCAAAGCAAGGATAAACTCTGAAATCGGGGTGAAACCTCTGCTTTGTGTTGTGTTCCTCACACATAAACATTATTGTGGCATTTAAAGAAGAATAACTTGCTGACATAGTTCCTAGCAATACCAGGGCATGTTTTATTAATGCATTCACAAAGCATGTTGGCCAGCTCTGTTTAACAGCTGCCAAGGGTTACACTGGTGAATGCCAAAGGAGGCCTCATTTGTCTGCCTGCCTGTGTACAGATGCTGGACCTTGATTACCCTTCAGCACAAGGTCTCACAAAATATCTTCTAGTTGCTTAATTCCTTCGGGCCACCCTTTGTACCAGGCCTTCTTCACACATCCTGTTGTGCTTTCCCAGGGAGAGCAGTGCTGCCTTTGAAGGAGGAGCATGCATGAACTGGCAAAGTAACAGCAGTAAATATACACCAGTGTTTGTTATACAGGAGAAATGACAGCACAAGGGTTGGAAGAGCCACAGGGAAACTAATTTGAGCCTGTTTCTGATTTCCATTTGCTGCAGGCTACACTGAGCCTGAAGTCCGTGTACAGAATGAGACCATTTGAGTCTGCGGGCATCAGCCAGGTTCCAGGTGCCTGCAGGCCTTCCCTGTGAGGCCCACAGCACTCCCTCTGGGTTTCATCCCCCCAGGTGTTCTGACTTAGCCCTCAGGGGCACAGGGTAGCTGCAGCAGAAGCACCAAGCACCATGGAAGCTGTCCACGAGCCCCTGGCCTTATTCTAGCAGGGAGTGAGGAACCAGAGCAGTGAGGGAGGACAGTAGGACCCACACACTGCTTCCTTCTTGTCTTCCTGCTAAGGCAAGAAGACTTCTGAGAACCCCCCAGTCACGGGATTGCTATCAGGATCAAGCAAATGAGTAGCTTGGATTTCCAGTGACTCAGCTATCCAACCTCTTACACTAGTGCTACCATCGGATGATTTCAAAGTGCTCTATAAGCAGGTCTCCACACCAAGGCTCCTCTGAGAGAAGGCAATTGTGCAACTGATGTTTCGTGGTCATTATTATCTGCTGTTTTTCAAACATTCTGTTGCTCTTTGCTGCCAAATCATGGAACTTTGATATCCTCTCAGATCCTCCCTTCCCTGGTCCATGATCTGTGATCATTTCCAGTTTGGAAAGAAAACACGGTGAGTTGCACTGCACTGAAGGCAAACTGGAGGTATAAAATATCCATCTGCTTTTTAAATGCAACCTGCTGGTTTTGAAAGTATCAGCTGTTGCAGTGATGGTGCAAAAATAATCAGCTGTCAGGAAAACTGAGGAAGCCAACTCCATCGATTTAAGCCCTTGGGACCTGCTCAGGTACATCTTCAGAAGATAAGAGACAGTCAAGGGAAGTAGATGCTGCTATAGTTTAACTTTTTTTTTTTTTTTTTTTTTATATTGAACTTTAGACCTCTTTAGCCAGTTTGCCTCGTTTGTTCCTAATGTGTGTATAGTAAGAACATATTCACCAGTCCAATTAAGAAGGTTCTACTGATCAGATCATTCATCGAACAGGGAGACATCTGGACCAAAAAAAGCTGCTCAGTTGAATGCATGGCCTGGGTTTTAAAATGCGAGAAAGATGGCAGAAAAACTATCTTCCCAACCAAGAAGCCGTATTTTTTGCTGTAGATTGAGTTGGTGGTTTTCTGAGTTCTCCTGAAGCAGACTTGCCTGCTCAGCACTGTTCTCTCTGGATTTTAACAGCTGATTGATTTCCATTGCTTGTGTCCTCTATTTTTCATGAAGGTCATTCAAACAAGGTCAAGCAAACAAAACAACTTATCCTCTGCTTGCTGGTTTTCAAGACTTGTCAACTTGGTGAGGGTGTGTAGTCCTAAAGCAGTGCAGTTTGGTTGGGATCAACACAAAAAATTCCATTCCCTAATATTTCCCTTGCCCCCCCCAGTTCCTCATCCATCAAACTAATACATAGCATTAAAGAAAAGAGAACAAAACAACTATTTACAGTGAAGTGGTGTTTAAATAATGGCTCAGTCAGATTAGATGATTATTTATTTAGCCATTAAGAAATAAATCTTACAGGAATCAGAAATAAGCTGACATGGCTAAATTCCATCTCAGACACTGTAAGTGGATCTGTCTCAGGAAGAAATAGAACAAAATTTGTAAAACTGTTTAACTCAGGTGTACATATAAATATATATTAAAAAAATACATAAATACACATACTCAAATATACGATATATAAAAAATACACTATATAAAGCCATTACAGATATAAAGAAGTTCCTGCTGTTGATGATGCATGGTATTTGTATGAATACTAAAAACGGTAAACTGTACTTTACACTAAATGTAAGCCCTGTTGTTCTAGATGGGAGGGAACAGCAGTCTTGATGGACCATCTACACATAAACATCTATAAAATAGGACTTGTCATTTTTATGGCTTTCTTGTTGCTATAAGGAGCTGAAAATGCACACATTATAAGCAGCTATGGGTTGCTGATTGATCCATTCCTTTTTTTTTTTCCAGTAGCATTTATCACATGATGTCAGACTTCTTTAGAATGTAAGGGATATTATATACTACAGTGTATTATAAAAAAGATATATTTTGGTACTTTGGGGATATATAGCAGAAATGAATGAATTAGCAATGACTGATCCTTCAGTCATAATTTTTACCTGCATGTTAATGAAAGTCTATTCCAGACGTTGTTTCAGGGTCACCATTAATATGTCTTATTTACTAAGATTTGAAATATGTGTTCAGCACTTCATTTTGGAAGAAAAGGTGAAACAGGACATAATCATAGCCTGAACAGTATTGCTTTCAGCTAGATTGTCCAGTTCATTACTGACAACAAAAGGCATTACACAAGAGCTCAGGTAGTTCAGCTCATTCCTTTCTGTGAATCTCATGCCCCCTACTACTGAGACCAGGGATTCTATGTGGGAGCAGAGGTCAGCCATTGTCTTACAGGATCGATGAGAGTGTGATGGAGGACCAACTGGTTCAGCCTCAGCAGCTTGAGTACATGCTTGTCAAAAACTTATATATATATATATGTGTGTGTGTGTGTGTATATATATATATATATATATATAGCAACACCATAATTTGCTTTCTGTCCCCTAATTTGGCGAGACCCAAATTTGTCAGCTGTTGGTTGGTTATCAGCTGTGTGTGTTAGCAATAAACACATCCTTCCAACAGGGAGTTTGTAGCAAATAAGAGTGTTGGAATTTTTTTATAGTAGTGACAGAAGATACATAAATGACACTGAAGATGAAATGCAATAAAATATGGTTGCATAATGCATCTTAGTTGGCTTATTCTCAGATTTCTTTGCCTTTTAGAGTGATTCAACTTCTTATAAAATGCCTAAAATTTTCATTATGGTATCATAAGAGAGTTTTCCCTTGATCACCACATGTATATGTATTTCCCAAAAAACTACACAAGTAGATAATGGTGTCTAAAATTGCATTATTATTAGCAAATGACACAATTTTTCAGGTGATTGGTTGAAGTATAGGCTGTTAGGTAATGGAAAACCTGATCTTGACATATGAAACTTCAGGACAAAATTTTCAAAGGAAGGAAAATGGCACAAGAATATGAAGCTGGCATGACACATGAGTGAACCCATGGTTAAAAAATCCAGTTGCCTTATTCCAGGTCCAAGACTCTCCTACAAAATTTCTCCTCTGAAGGTACAATGCACTTGGCTAAATACTGAGCACTGTGATTTTATCAGATGGGTTCACAGCTCTCACGACTCTGTCATCCTGGAGAACCACAAGCCTGGAACAATTTACACCATTTCAGGGTATGATGCTTCACTTCCTGACTGTGTCACGCTGTGTAACAAGGGTGAAAATAGTCCACACATTTGTAATGACGCAGTCTAACATTTGTAGCTACAAAACGTTCCCCACTTTTGAGGTCAGAGCTTCATAAACAGAACACTACTTAATTTAAATTGTAATAATGCTTTTCAATGCATCTTTATCATGGCTAAAGTACAAATCATTCTTCTTACCTTTTTCTTTGTGCACATACATCATGTGCTCTCTTTATGATTTGACTCATTTAAGTCTTTTTATTCCCAGGTTTTAGTTCACAGTGAAGTGTTCTCACATGACTAGCAAAGAAGGATTTTTAGCTCAGGGGAAGTGTATCAGTGGCAAATAATCAAAATTTATACTTTGCTACAAGTGCAACAGATGTGAAGTCACTTCACCTTTACATTTTAAGGCTGGTTGTTTAGCACCGCACCGGCAGTCATCTCTGTGAAAGAAATGGCATTTTATTTTCCTGTTTTCTGAGGTCTGAGACTTACTGTGGCTGTACTGAAGCTCCATACTCATCATGGGAATTTATCTTCTTGAGTCTTTGACTTAGAAATACTTCCATCTAACCTGAATTGCTCTGTTGTTCACATATCCAACTCTTCTTCTGTCTTCGGACTATGTGGAACAATCATACAAAGAAAACAAGGAACCAAACAGATATTTTTTAAAGCTAATTCAAATATCTCCTGAAATAGAAGGTTTACAATGCCTACCCTAGGGAGAGATCAAAATGTTGATGTGCATTTCTCTATCGAATTTGTTTTACTATATAGACAAAAATATCCCATTCTTGTTGGTCTTTTGAGAAATGTAAGTGCTGTTGGATCCTGTTGTGAAATTAATTTTATAAACTGGCTTCCTATTAAAAGAAGGATATGGAAGACAGCAGGGGATGTAATTAAGAACCCTTTAAATAATCACAGCTATATTAAAGTTAACCAAGCAATTTCACAAATATAATTTATGTAACCGAGAGATAATGAAGTGATGCTTTTGGAGGTCCATGCTTGCATCTGCTCTGAAATGCAATAAAACATTTGTAAAGTTTTGAAAGACACGTGGATAGGAAGGTCCTAGGAATACAAATGGCATTCATTCCTGTTGATGATTTAGCTGGAGTGCGTTATGTCTTTCACGGGAGAGCAAAGGAGATGTTTTGCTCTCCATGAAGGAGGATGAAACTCACCCACATTCCTTCTTTTGAAAACAATAGCCCAAAAGTGATGAGTATTTGGCAAGCTAAGTCGTGCAGACTGTAGGAAGTTTAGAGATTATGTAAATAATCAGCTATCTTTCATTTTAACAGCATGCGTATAAAGTCCAATATTTTCAACTTTATCTATAATTGCCTTGCCCTGCTACACTCAATTCCTAATGATTACTGTTCTCCCACAGCTTTTTTTCTGAGGGAGAAAGGCATATTTTATGGAGTTGGCTTCCCGTAAGAGGAGATAGGGAGAGGCTTAATGCCTCCAGAGTATATCTGTCAAAGAAGTCTGAAAACTGTGATGAAGGGGGTCTGGTATGAGGTACAAACTTGTGAAAAATGACTTGTTCCTGGGTGCATCCAAAGAAGCCACAGCCTGGCCAGGGTGATTTTTGGAAAAGAATGAGTTGTCAGTACGTGGGACAGCATCTCACTGGGCTTTACACAGACCAGGAGGGCACATAGTATGGGACTTATGTTTTGTCGAGTTTCTGTTTTCTCTGTGTCTGTCATTTACTATTCTTTTCAAAGTGACTTTTAAAAAGAAGTAGAAGCTACCTTAAAGCCATATTGCCCCCTGCATTTATATTTGAGTACTGCTCTGAGTACAGAGAGGAAATATATACCAAGATCAGGCTCATATTTTTGGATTCTCCATCTTTCTTGCTCTTTTGTATGTCCCAAATAAATGCAGTCTGCTCACCTGTGACCCATTTTATGGAGGGATTTGCCCAGGAATGAGATCTGAGAACTTCTCAGTAGTGATAGATGACCGTTTTCCAAACCTCCTGTGTAGAATTCTTTACTATGTACAAACATCTCTTGCCAGAGATTTTTTGCAGTACTTTTAAAAGTGCTTTGAAAGTGTATCTGTTTGGCAGTTATTCCGTTATCCATCTCCTTCTGATTTTTTAAGAGGACTGGCTGTGTACAACAGTTATTCTCCTCAGAGTATAACTAACTTCTCAGCTCTTTACTGGCCTTTATCATTGGGATAGCCATAAAACCATTTTCAAAGGAGCCATACCCTTCAAAAATTTAATTCATTGTGATTATTGCTGCTCTTTCCCAGAAATGAACTGTTGATAAATTCACCACAGCAGACGTGTACGATACCGTATTTATGGAGTGCTTGTTCAGAAAAGAACAATACATTATAACTGTGGCCACAAAGTGCAATCTAAAAATAATTCTGCTTTGCTCTAAAGATGCTTGTGGATTGATTCTTCTTCCCCTTCAGAGGTGATTTAAGCTATTAAAGACTAGGAAGAGTTCAGGAAAAGGAAATGTGATTAGATCAGATGGATTCATCTTTACTCTGTGGCCCTCCAGCTTTCTTGGAAGAATTATTCATTTTAGCTTCAAAATAAATCTTTTATTGCTTGTATATTTAAATAAGGCTTTACTTTTGTCCAACAACAGATGTTGAAGTTTTCTTGAGGAGTGAAAATGGAAAAGATGACAGTCTTGGTAACTTCAGTTAAACTTGTTCAAGATGGAGCTGTAAGTGTTTAATGCAGATGTTGATTTCCATTGGCACTGAAAATAAAACGCAATTCACTCAGCTGTGATAGTTTGCAGCCAAGAAATGCCGATCTAATAAAATACCTTAAGTAGCTGAGGTATCTATGTTTTATACAAAGCCTTAACCCACCGGGTGACTAAAAGGAGTGGTTGGATTTCTTCCTCGGCTGCTAGACTTTGTGGAAGCCCAGTATGCCCCTGATAACACAGCAGGCATTTGGAATGCTCAGGAGAGAGCAGAGAGACAATGGCAAGGACAGCTCAAAGTGGTTCTGCTTCATGTGGTGGCTGGTTTCAGGGATGCCCTGATCCCTGCTGCCTGTCCTCTGCCTTCCTGCAGCATTCCTCCTCTGATGTGTGCTCTTCCCACAAAAGAAGGGTTTAACTCTGGTTAATTTATTTCTTGTAAACCTTTGGAAAACTTCTTAAATGACCATGATATCTTTGCCCTTGCCTCTTCTCTGTATCCAGGTATCTCAATATGCCAGCATCTTAGTTGTCCTCCAGTCAAGTCTTGGAAGCAAACAAGATTGTAATGACCTGCAAGATGCCTGAAATAGTACAGTAGAAACCTGGCAGCCGCATTAGCTGCATTTCTTTAAGTGGGATTTAAAAGCCATGTCTCTCCACACACACACAAAAAAAATGTAGAACAGAGAAATAATACAACTCGCACAATGGATTCTGTCATGTTTTGAATAATGAACACATACAGTAGATTAAAAATACAATACAGTCCATGATATAATCTTTTTTTAATACTTTCCAACGGCTAATTTTTGTTGTCTCTTAAATTCACTTGAAGGTAGTCATAACTCAGTTGTTCAAGTTGCCAAAGGTGGGTTGTAGCTTTTGACAGAGTATGAAGAACATTTGGTTTCCCAGTTTGGACACGGAAGGGTTAAGTGCCTAACGAGGACAAAATGTTGTCTTTCTCCTGTACATCTTTAATTCTTACCATTGCGCCTGACTGCTGAGTTGTATTCAGGGATTTAATAACAATATGTGTCTAACATATTGTTCTGGCTGACAGTCAGTGAAGATCAGCAGTAGAAATGCCCTTCCATATTGGCATGACATAGAAGAAACCTCATTTTCCCTTATGAAGAATACCAGACATATTTGAGCAGAACATTTCCAAAGTGGTTGTAGTACTATTTAGAAAACAGAAGAATTTAAGGGGAGAACAAAATCATCAGCTGTCACAACTGTCTCTTGAGTGGGAGGTTGTCTTGAAGGAAACTGGCAATGAGAGTTATTAATTCTGTTGGTGTGGTTAGAGCTTGGTTTGTAAAAACATTTATGTAATAGGATATTGACCTTTTTTTTTTCTTTTCCTTTACAGATGAATAAGATCCTTCTATCATGAAGTACTGATGAAGTTGAGAATTATATTGAATGTTTCCAGAGACGCCCTCAGCCCCATGGGATGCACGTGGCCTGAACCAGCCCATCCTGCTGCTGCCTTTCCTGCACCATCAAAGTGCTGGCTCTGCCCACCAAGCAACCTGTCCCCAGCCCTGGGCACACACCCATCTCTCAGAAGCAACCACACAGTGGTGTGCAATCAGCGTTGTCTGGGCTGAAACGTGGGGACAGGGCACAGTGCAGTGCTTACTCATGCAATGGCAAATAAATTTTGCATTTTGATACAGTGATTAAACACAGTTCTGTGAACAGAGAAAAATACGCAGCTATGCATATTCCTTTTGATAAAGGATTAAGAATAGGTTTCAAGACTGACAAAAAAATAGTCAATTCTTTTTGTATGTTTGCAACATACAAAAAGTCAAACATTCTACTAGTTTTATGATTTTGTTGCTCTTATTTTTAATATTTTAATAAAATTATTAAAAAATAAAATAACTTTTGTTGCTTATACACATTAACTATATTACATAAGAAGGCTGCTCCAAAAGTAATGCCTCCTACTTTATAACATCTGCCCAGACTGTCAGAGGTGGTTGTTGTTGGTGTGCAAGTAGAAGATGGACCTTCCCATCAATATTCCAATACATTTTGTTGTCCTGTGACAGATGGCAGCAGAGGGGTGGTCTGACACAACAGCAGCTGACATGGAAATGCAGATGAAGCACAGTTGTGTCATTGAATTTGTCCATGTAGAAAAAAATCTACCCACTGACACTGATTGGCACTTGAAGAACGTTGATGGATACCCAAGAATGGATGTCAGCACTGTGAGGAGGTGAGTGGTGCATTTCAGCAGTGGTGACAGTGACAGAACCTCTGCTAACGCAGATTGTTATGAGTGCAGCATGAACATTCTTGGTCATTGCTGGTGAGCATGCATAGGTCATGGTGGTGACTATGTTGGAAAAGAGTGATTTGTAGCTGAGAATTTGCTCTATAAGATAGTCTTATTATATGCTTTGTATCTGTTGTTGTTTCCGTGGAAATAAATAGGAGGCATTACTTTTGGAGCAATCTATGTATTTTATATGCGGTCCAAGACAATTCTTCACTCATCATGGCCTAGGCAAGCCAAAAGTTTGGACACCCGTGTTTTACAGCATTGTTGCTAGCTAGTCTTCATTTGAAACCAAGCAAAACTTGCAAATATTTACCATTCTATCACTGTTGCATCCTGATAGCATTCTTTGTATGCCACAAAGTGATTTTAGTTGAGATTGGGCAGCACTGTGACGCACTGCGTCAGTACCAGCTCCTGCTTCTTTTGCTTTTCTGCTTGCCACCAGGCTTACAAGCTCAGAGCCAGCCTTGATGATGGTGCACACTTTTATTTGCAGCTGAATGAACAGAAGATGACCTAAAAAAGAGAATTGGTTAGAATAATGCTATTAACAAGCAGGGTATTTTGCTGCCAGGGAAAGAGATGGTTGCAGCTTTTGAGATCATGTTTCAAGGCTTTGCATCTTTTTTCTCCCTCCCTTCCAGAAACAGTGATGTAATGTATTAAATTAAGTGGTAACAGTGTATGAAGCTGTGGTTATCATGAAATATTTACATCCCTGGAGTGTGATAAACATACAGTGGAGCCCTAATTACCCCATAGGTAGTCTACAATTATCCCATGGTAATTACCCTAATTGGAGTTGGCTCATTATGGGGAACATAATAGAATTTGTTTTCTGTTTGTTACTGAAAAAAAGAGTTGGCAATTAACTAAAAGCAGCAGCCACTTCATCTGTCTTAAAAAAAATTAAATTGCCCTCTCAGAACCTGTCACTGTTCCCACAATCTGAGCAGTTTCACAAACAAAACCAATAATCAGGCACAATTTCCAAAGCATGCTTACTTTCTAAACCTCATCTCTATGTCAGCACTGTCAACTAATTGGATGATTAATAACAATGGTTCACAAAAGATCCATAAAGAGCCTAGAAGGGCTATCTAAAGCACTTGGAGATGCAGAGATCATTTGCTCGTGGTGTTGCAGGAGCAGGAAAAAAGAACATGTTTTTGTTCGTATTCAGCAGTGGACATGGAGAGGCTCTGTCTCTTTATGAGCAATATTTCTGATCAGGCTTCACCTCCTGCAGCAATCAGAAAATCTCACAGGTGTATGGAGGGCAGGTCCATGTCGTTGGCAAGGGAGTGATCTTGCAACTGTGGTGTGCAGCACGTTATCCCACAGCCTGGAATCCTTTGATAGCAAGATGATGCAGTGCTCAGGGGCTGGCTGCTGGGCTGGATCTGTGTGATGCACTGAGTGCAGTCAGGATGTAGGAGGATGAAAGCCCTGACTGACTTCTCTTGTGTTTCCAAAGGCTGGGGGCAGTCGTTCTGAGCTGAAAACATGAGCACTGTGGACAAGGGTCATCCTGAGCCATGGATGAGAGATGACCTGAGACTTGTTGATTACTGCACGTGGTTCTGCTGCTGCCCAGCTGAATAAAGGTGCTGCTGTCCCCAGTGCCCCAAATACCCATCACGACTTGCCCAAATGCTCTTCCCCAGCAGCTCCCTTACAGCCGCTGCTGCTCACTGCATGGCCCAATTATACAAGACAAGCTGTCAGAGTACATGGAAAAGATCTTATGGACTGACTGCTGGGGGTGTTCAGGGCCAGGTTGGATGCGGCCCTGGGCAGCCTGGTCTAGTATTGAATGTGGAAGTTGATGGCTTTGCCTGTGGTGGGGGGGTTGGAGATTCACGACCCTTAAGGTCCCTTCCAACCTGGACCATTCTGTGATTCTGTGAGTGGCAGGGGGAGAAATTACATGTACAGTTATTCTAGCAGACCTGAGGAGACAGCAATTTTAGGCCAGGAACAGAAACTGCCTTACCTGGGGCTGTGCTGGCAGGGCAGGCGCTGTGTCTGCAGCTGGTGAGCTTCAAGCCACCACCGCCACTACTGCATGGAATCTCCTGTTTCTAATTTTATGTTTGTAGCTGCTTGTAAATGTCATGAAAAATTAAATTGAAAAAGAAGTGTGGGGTGCTACAAAGTCCTGTCATAAAAATGTGTCTTCTAAGTCATAAATTAATGATTTGTTTTCTCCATCTGGAGTGCCTGATACAAACAGGAACAGCTTGCTTTTGCTGAGAGTGGAAATGCCTCTGCTGAAACGATCTGGTTGAAATAGGAAGATACAAGAAGAAAACATTCGAGTAGCCTGTAGCAGTTTGCATGCTGCTGCAAACAGAAGGAAAGAACACAAAAAGGAACATGACTTGGAGGAGAATCATATTTGGCAAGTTGTTATTGATTACACCCTATAATACAATGTGTCCTCAGCTGGTAAGTATGTAGCTGTTTTCTACAGTTCATCAAAACCAACTGTTCTGACTCCCAAAAGCATGACCTGCCTACCTGTCTGTCCTATCTGTGGATTTCAAAGGCATTGCCCTCTCAGTCTGTTTTTCCAACTCTTAATTTTTTTCCAGCAATTTCCCCAGCTGCCACCTCCAGAGGTGAAACAGGTATTGGCAGTTATGAGTGAGCTTAACTGTGAAAAGCGAGAAAGGCAAAAAGCTGGAGATAAGCTCAAGTGGTATTTCTGCATTACTTTTAGAAGGAAATACATTTTTAGGCTTTGGAGACAGTGAGCAAGGTGTCTTTTTGGTCAGAGTGAGTAAGGTAAGTACTGTACGTATAGTTGTAGGGATATTTTTCTTACTGTAGGTGTCAAGTCTGTCTAAATCCATTTTCTCTGTTTTTCAGATACCTTGGAGTTAGATGTTAGCAAACACTGATTCCTGGCTAGCCATTTAACTGTCAGAAGAAAGAGGTAGGACTGCTGCATGGAGAGGGTACCACTGAGGTTTCCTTTCATAGGACCTCTGTACTGACAGGAAGAGAAATGCGTTGGTCTAATGAGGGCAACTAGCCTTGAATCTTACTGTAAATGTTTGCTCATCCTCCAGCCTTTAACCAAAGTATATCAGCACTTAGTTTTTGAAGCTGAGGTAAACAGAGGCATACTGAGGAAAGAGAGATGGTAGAAAATAAGCCTTTTTTACTTACAGGATCTCAGTGGGAAGGTAAGTGAAGCAAGACATAAAGCAGGCTGACAAGAAAGAAAGGGAGAGTCTCTACCAGGGTGTGTAGTGTTAGGACAAGGGGTAACAATTAAGTTGAATTAAACAAAGGGTAACAATTAAGTTGAACAAATAAGTTGAAAAGGATTTGATTTAGGCTAGATGTAAGGAAGAAATTTTTCACTCAGAGGTTGGTGAGGCGCTGGCACAGTTGTCCAGAGAAGGTGTGGTGCCCCATCCCTGGAGGAGCTCAAGGCCAGGTTGGATGGGGCCCTGGGCAGCTGAGCTGGTGGGGGTAGCCCTGCCCATGGCAGGGGTTGAGGCTGGGTGGGCTTCAAGGTCCCCTCCAACCCAAAACATTCTGTGATCCTATGATTCTAAGTCTTAACCAGAGAAAGTACACAAAAGAGCAAATCTTGAAAAAAAAGACAACAAAATAACCAGTAATGCAGTGTACTAAAAATGATGTCTGCCTCTCACGGATATTTATACAATTTTTTTTGCAGAAAATCTGCACATGAACACCAAATTTACCCGTTAACTGTTTTCTCTTAGCTCATCCACCTGTTTCTACTCTCTGTATAGTCCCTTGTCTAAAGCAGCTTAGTTTCTGCAGTCTGTTTTTTTGTCACACCGACCTTTTTCTCCCAAACATCTTCCAGCAGATCTCAGTGCAGTGTGATGGGCATGTCACAGCCTGGTCAGTCTCCCCCAGGGGATGGAGACCTAATCAGGTAGCTTCACTGCCAAGGAGATCTACAAGGTGATCTGCCAAATCAGTCCTCTTACGTTGTATTGTCTGAGATGTTTATTTTCTAATGACGCAGCTTGTTCACTTAGCAAGCCTCCGCTTTCGTGACTATGCTAGCAGCCCTTATGAAATTACGTTAAGGATGGAGATGAAATGATTCTCAGCAAGCTGAAAGTTTACACAGCGAAAATGGAGTTGTCTTCCTGGTCAGTACTCCCACAGGGACGGCAATAATGTGGTTTATGAGGCATGCCAATCCTCACATGTGCCTACAAACATTTGCTTGGTACTCCTCCTGTTTGCGTGCTTGTGAAATATCCTGGGAAGGCATCAGTTACATTTTATGAGCTTATCCTCCTTCAATTCTCAATACAGTATACAAAGGAATATAGTTAGAAAGAAGAAAAACCAAATGCAACATCTAAAAAACCGCTGCTAAAATTCTTTAGATCAGGAAGTGGTTTAGGTAGAATGTCTGCGCAAATGTACCTTCCTTAGGGATTTTCTAGCACAGGGCAGTACTGTCTAGAAATACTCACATCAGTTCTCTGTAATCTAACTCTACTTCCATAAAGGATGTGGCCATCACAGCAAAACTATGTCTCTGTTAACTACTCTCACTAAGCAACAACAGGTTATGTTTGCATCAGTAGTCTCCTCAACTCACTTGACGGCAGCATTCTCCACGTTGTTTTGGGCTAGCTTGTCATGTCATCCAGATGTGATTATGCATTATGCCGTGATTCTTTTTTCACCTTTGAAGTAAATACAACTGCTTAATAATTGCCAAGGTGACATTTAACCTTTACTTTATATTTTGAAACGAAAATGTATGGTTCAGTTCTCTAGCCCAGTGAAAACAATCATATTTTTATGGGCTCAGACACCTTGTTAAATCATTTTAGATGTTACCACTGTATTCCCATTTCTCCTTAAGTTATTCATTTGTTCCAGCACTCCTTTTGGCAAGAATTTTACTTGCATAATCTGTTGGATCAGCTCTTCACTGATTTTGAACTTTTTTTTTTCTCTTCATTATAAAGGAAGAGCTGAGTAAAAATTTTAGTTCAGAAATATCTTTCACCCTTTAGGATTTTGGGTGCCCATTAACTCTAGCACAAATTGATATACTTAGCGCTTCATAGAATTTATTTGCTAAACCAGAGGTTCTTCTCTAATCTTCTCCAGCTTCCAGGTGGCTGAGCTGCTTCTGCTGCTGCAGTGTCATTCCTTCTGTTCTCTGTTCCTCACTCTGTACTTTTATGATTTTTTTCTTTAAACAAAGGCATTGGTTTTGTTGGAATGAGCTGCAGAACCTACCCCTCCATCCACCACAAATGCCCTACCAGGTGTAATAAAACTGATTTCTTGGAAGTGTGCATTCTATTTTTAAGTGCAAACATATTACTGTTAATCACTAGTGAGTGTGACAGACAACATAATGAATTAGTGATATCTAGCAGCTAATCCTTTCAGTTCTTAGTTGAGCTTGCTTGTGGCTGCTCCTTCCTTTCTTTGGTTGCATAGGGCACTTGGGAAAATTGTACCCAGCAAGGAAAATACATTTATTACTAAAACTGTAGCATCAAAATAGTTCAGATGTTTTTTGAACCTTGTTGGGATTCATTTTAGAGCAGTACGTTACAATGGAAATGCAGTCCTCTGCAACAGGTACTGCAGCAAAGAAAACCTTGAAATGCTCTTGGAAGGACTCAGCAGTTCCTCTTGCGGAGCGTGTTGAACGTAGTGACAGAGGTAAGTGATTCACATTGCTTTGTCTCACAGACCTTGAACTTACCATACAAATATCTCTGTGGGGTTTTGTAACACCTGCGTTCGCTTCAGTAGATCTGAGTTCCTGACAGAAAACTTGAATTTTCTGAGATTCTATGTGGAAATTTTCTGTCCTTGAAACCAGGTTGAACTCTGTCTTTGACGTGTCAGATAACATTTGTTCTGTGCTTTCACCTTTGAGAGATTTCAGAATTAAGGTAAACTTGATTCCACAGTTTAGATACCTTTTACAAGGAACCAGCCTACAAAGCAAAAGGCTCTCAGTTTGGATCTGATCCTTTCTCAGTCATTAGCTCACTTCTCCCTTGATGGCTGTGGAGCGCTGCCTCCTGCATGAATCTCTGCTACAAAGAGTCCCTATGCTAACAGTTGCTAGGACTTGTGAAGACAAAACAGGAGAAATACAACTCTAGATATGTTTCTTACAGCCTTGTCCTACATCTCCCATTACTGACACCACTCAAGAGAGTCTCCTGGGTCATGGGATCTTTGCTCTAATGCAGTGGGACTGTTCCTGTGTGCTTCCTTGTGAATCTCCATTTCCAGGTCTAGAAAACCGAGATAATGCCACACTCTTGTTGTGCGTATATGATAGGCAAACAAGGGCAGACTTTTAAAAATATCAGGCATCCAAAGAGGCAGTCAATCATAAGAGAAATATTAGGATTCTCAGAAGGACACAGGTATCTCACTTATCTTGGAGTGAAACCTTCTGAATGTTAGTTGATCAAACTAAAGGGGCTCATCTTCCAAAAGCTTCATGAAAGATCTGAACAGAGTTTGGCTCTTTTTTCTTGCAAATGCAGATGAGACTTCATTATTTCTTAAAAAGTGAAAATACCAATGCTTGCAGTGAAGATTTACATACATACAGATGCACAAACACCACCCCAGCTGCCTGCCACTGCTTCATACAATTAGCTGACTTTTCAAAAAGTTTTTTACTCTTTAAAAAGAAATATACTCTTTAAGAAAGAAAGATACTCTTTAGTTTGAAAATCCCTTACTTTTGTCAAGTCTTGGTCACAAATGCGGCGTTGTAAAGGCATCTGGTTGATATGATTCAGAAAGCATTTTACAAAACCACTTGGCTCCACAAACTGATTTATTTGTCAGCAAGTGATTGACAATCCAAACCCACATAATCTAAAAGAAGATGCAGATCTCGCAGTACAGCACAACAGACGCCTGGAGTTAGCAAAATCCTGATGTGCAGGAAACATGCGCTGGGCTTAGGGATGGGGGCAGGCATTGAATCAAGCACTGAAGGTAGGTGATGAGAACGCCAGGCAACGTGATGAAGGTGGCACAGGGAAACTGTACAGTGGGAGTGGCAGTTGCTGTAGCATCCGTCCTTGAGTGGTGCCTTTTTCCAGCTGCAGTACAGCCCTCTACCCCATAGTCACAATAAGGCTCTGGCAGGTGGGTGTGAAGAGGAGTAGAGCAGTGGGACTTGTGTCCACATGTAGGACTTGAGGGGTCTGGCACTATCTCAAGCAGATGTCAGTGATCCCTGTTTCAGTTGGCTGAGTTGAAAAACAGCATCAAGACAGCTCTGTGAGTGTGGCCAAGTCATCTGGAAGTCAGTTTACACCACAAGAGTCTTGCCAGAGCCTCCATCTTGGACAACTATTCAGAAACCGAATGAAACATGTTACCAGCGCTAAGCACTGAATCACACACCTATCAAATCTGTCAGCAACAAAATTTATAGGTAAAAAAATAAGTCTGTACAGTGTTGGCACCATTTTATCAGGATAAGCAGCTGGATCAAACATCCATGAGAACTTTCCAAATTATTGGTTTAATTGCATTGCCCTCTTATCTAATTCGCCCCAGCCAGATCTTAAAAATGATTTGAACTTCAAAGCTGATAGTAATCCCACATGCACAAAGACATTTGGAAAAAGCCATCTCTTGGAAATGTAGCAGATTACAAGAGAGGGTTTGTAAAGGCGCCTTCCTTACAGCAGTAGCTTTTCTGTTGGCATAGCTTTCGTCAACTGCTTCCCACTATTTAGGATCAATTAAACTTTCTCACGCTAATTAAAAATTGTAACTAAATAATCAAGAAGTCCCTCACTATGACTCAATCTTAGAGTATGCATCTGGCCCTTGTTTGATATGGAGAGTATAAAACCCTGAAGTTATGGCAGAAATTTCCGGTATGTTTTCCTTTGATTATCCCATAAAGGAGCTTTGCTGAGATAGTAATGGCTGGAAAGTAAAAGGGAGAGACATCTTTCGCTAAAGTGGAAAGGACTGCAGAAAATCTGCTTAGATTGCATTTTGATCTCAGTGCAGTACATGGCTAACAGAACACAAATAGAGGTGCAAAATAAAATATAGTTGTTTAAATGTCTTCATTAGAGGTCTGTGAAAGTACTGGTGAAAATTATCTCCTCCTTGGGGAATAGTCTACTCTACTCTCACTGTCTGATACTTATGCAGAGGGGAAAATTGAGCTTCTAAAAGCAGATCAGCTCTTACAAATGTTTGCCACTGCATTTAATAGCCATACAGTTGTATATTTAAAAACAAAAACAGGCTGCCGTTTCTGAATGCACTTGGGAAAGAAAGAAGACTTCTCCATTTAAGCTTTATTGTATTGCCCAAGATCTATCTCTGCTAAATGAATTTGGGCATTTTTATTTTGTTTTAGTGACCACATAAAACAGGAAAGTAGATCACCTCAAATTCTGTCTCCTGATGAAGATGACATACTTACTGTAGCTAAAGTTTTCTAACAACTGAACTGTCCTGACCATAACATAAAAACAAGATATATTTCCTCATCTCTGCCCATATAGATGCCATGAGTGCTGTTCAAACAACATTTGTTGAACAGCTGTGTCCAGAAAGAAGAGCGAGCGAGTGGAAAGTACTTTTTTAAGTTTATACAGATTTCAATGGATTGCTGTTTGGAGTAATTTCTGGAGAAAAAAGTTTTCAGAATGGAAAAAAATTATCACTTCAAAATACACTCTTTTTCTACAGAAAATAAGTTCAAAATGGTGTTTACTGAGCTGAAAGTTTTGAGTCATACAAAGTAAGTTTCCAAAGGAGGGAATCTGTCATGAAAACTACTGCCTTCAGAGCTCAATTTAGCTTGAAAAGAAAAGAATATGATTTTTCCATGACAGAAGTCCACTTTTTATGTTCTCAAAATTCTAATTCCTGTTGTGGTAAGTAAAAACTACCTTGAAAAGCAAAGTTTTGTTTATTCTCCTTTTGTTTATTTCTGTGCTGTAAATGTACTACATGGAAAAACAGAACTCCCTTATTAAGAGGCTGTAATCTCAGCCCATCCAGAGATGACAACACAGCAATATTTGAACTGTGGCTGAAACATAAGAATCAATGGCCCTGTGAAAGCCAGAATCAGAGTTATTAGCCAGGTGTTGAATGCACTCTTTGAAGTTTCCTAAATCACAGTTCTCTCACTGTCTGTACAAATGTGTAACATGCAAGGCAGGTAGATACATCTTCCCTTTCTTTATACACCTGTAGGGACAATAACTCCACCACCTCCCTAGGCAGCCCCTTCCAGCACCTCAGAGCTATTTCAGAGAAGAAATTATTCCTAATATCCAACCTGGATTTCCCCTGACACAACTTGAAGCCATCATCTCTCATCCTATTTCTGTCACTTGAGAGAAGAGGCTGATCCCCCAGCTCACTACATCTTTCAGTTAGCTGTAGAGAGTGATAAATCATCCTCTGAGCCTCGTCTTCTCCAGACTAAACAATCCTAGTTCCCTCAGAACTCCCCATAAGACTCTTGCTCCAGATCCTTCACCAGATTCGTTGTCCTCTGAGCACGCTCCAGGGCCTCAACATCTTTCTTGTAGTGAGGGGCTCAAAACCAAACACAGCACTCGGGGTGCAGCCTCACCTGTGCAGCACAATTACTTCCCTGCTCCTGCTGCAAACATTATTGCTGATATAAGCAAGGATGCCATCAGCCTTCTTGTCCACCTGGGCACACTGCTGGTTCAGCTGAGATCAGCCAACACCCCCTGATCCTTGTCTTCCACACTGCTTGCCAGCCACTCTGCCCCAAGCCTGTAGCAGTGCATGGGGTTGTTGTGGCCAAAGTGCAGGACTCAACACTTGGTCTTCTTGAACCTCATTCCACTGTTCTCAGCCCAGCAATCCAGCCAGTTCAAAGCCTCTACAGGGCCTTCCAATCCTTGGGCAGACCAATACTTCCTCCCAGCTTGGTGTCATCTGCAGACTTACTGAGAGTGCACTCAATGCCTTCATCCAAATCATCAATAAAGATATTGAACAGGACAGACCCCAGTACCGACCGCTGGGGAACAGCACTCGTGACTGGTTCCCAGCTGGATTTAATTCCATTCACCACCACTCTGTGGGGCTGGCCTTCCAACCGGTTCTTTACCCAGCAAAGAGTGTACCTGTCCAAGCCACTAGCTGTCAGTTTCTACAGGCCAATACTGTAGGAGACAGTGACAAAGGATTTGCTGAAGTCTACATCAACAGCCTCTCCCTCACCCATGAGGTGCGTCACCTGGTCATTGAAGGAGATCAAATTGGTCGGGCAGCACCCACCTTTCAGATTTGTAATACCTCAGCTCCTCCTTATGAACCTTCTTACAAATGTCCTTGCTTAGCAAGGAACTCTGACCTCCTGCTGTGGAGCACTTGCAGACGTCAGAATCACTTCATGCTGCTCCTCCCATATTGCTGACTGGAACAAAAGAGAACTTACAGAGACTTCACAGAGAGCTGGAGAAAATGTGTTTATTTCTGAATAGCCTAATGGAAAGAAACAAGTTCTGAGCTTAATCTGTTCCCTCATTCAGATGCAGGTATGTAGCAAGAATTTGAGAAGATTTAGTCTGTAGACCAGACTGACACTTTTCTGGAATAGTAGACATAGGTGCAAGCACAGTCTTGACTATAGTGAGTTCACTGAATGAGTTATAAGAATTGATATCACCTTTTTGCTTTTGGATCTAAGGGAAACTAATTGCAAGATTGACTTTATAAGTCAGATGTAGCCACCTCTCCACTATTCTCAGTAGGCAGGAGCAGCTATACTTAAGACAAAAAGGCAAAACCCTGCTCCAAAAGTGGAGAAGGGGATTTTTGGCAGGAGTGTGCAGTACTTCTAAAGACTGTGCTTCGTGAGATTTATTTTATGAAATAGGATTTCTGTTTTCAAATTATAAAAGCCATAAAAAGTCATTAGAAGAATATAAAGTTCTGTGCAGCAGCTTCGGAGGCTAATTTATGCCTGTATATGGGGAGAGGTAAAGTGCGTCTTGTCCTTGCTGTCATTTTTCAAATAGACAACTAATTTCTGCAGATTCTGATCCCAATTGCATCACCTTATTTACAGTGGAGATTTACAGTGCCAAGAACAAGTTAAAGCAAGAACATGCTGGTGCGTCTGGATCCTAGAGGTGGCACAGTGGTCAGAGAGGGCTTTGCTCAGTATACATCTCTGCTTCTGGAAATGGAGACAGAAGCATGCAGCAGCATGTTACCAGCTCATGGCAGAGAATTAAGCTGAGAAACCTATGCCTCAGAGAGAGCTGTTGCATCTGAATCATGCAACACAGCGTTACATGAAGATGCCAACTCACGTCCATGAGTAAAATACACATCCAGTCTCCACAACATCCACTCATTACCTCAGGCATAGCCCCAGGCTATGCCAGGGTCAGCCAACACTGTCAGAGCTAACCTTGACAGTTAACTTGGGATAAGTCTCTTTGTTACGCTTTATTAAAACATAGGCATAATCGCTCTTTTTTTCTTCTGTCATTGTTCTGCTCATGAAGAAACAAAATTGCTTCTGATTGCTTAGTGATGTCAGGCAAAGTATTTGCATATAGGTTAATAGTCACATACAGAAAGAAGAACTGAACTCACCCAACTGGTAAATCTAGCCATCCTTCTCAAATAGCAGCCTAAAACTAAAAAATGCCATCCCTTCAGTAGCTGGCCCTTAAATGAACCCAGCATGCAAACCTGTGCTCCCTGGGCCAGCCACACACCTTCCCCAGGTGCTCAATCACCAGTTTAAACCCTGATTTAATGGTTCCCCTAGAGGTGCCTACGGATCTTTGATAGCATTCAGAAAGACCATCATCCTTGTCTCTGAGGGAATTTTAGCAGCTTTGTATTTTATTAGAAAATCAGACTTCATGAAAAAAAAAAGAAAGCTATAAATAATCAGGGTGGTACTTTTTATTGAGAAGCCCCCTCAATCTTCTGCTATGGATTTTTTGCATTTTTCTAGGTGTATTATTATGGTTTTGGTTGCTTGTTTCTCAAAATCTCTTTATCAAGCCAAAGCAGTCCCTTGCTGTGTTCTAGTTTCTCAGCGTGTCTCTGAGTTAACTACCTTTGTAGATAGACCAAGAGTTTGCCAAAATCTCCTCACTAATATACTGAAATTATGTGTTTCTTTCCTGAGCACATACGACCTCTAGCATCTGATCATCTGAAATATTTGCATAAAACCCCCACCTACTTTATATTTCTGCTTGAGGTATCTTTAGATAACTTGTTAAACATGCCAGTTTATGGATATGCTGGACTGACTGTCAAAGCGTAACGCAGGTGTCCTAAGGCGAGCTCAGGGAGGCCAGAAACCTCCCGTGGAGCAGAAGGGCAAAAGCTCGCTTGATCTTGATTTTCAGTATGAATACAGACTGTGAAAGTGGGGCCTCATGATCCTTCTGACTTTTTGGGTTATTCAAATTGTCCAATCCAAAAATCAGACTCCAGTAAAGGTAGGAAAGTAAAGTAGTAAAGTGGACTAGAAGCATTCAGGACTGTGCAGATGTAAACATGTGCATTTGATCAGATGAGCACCAACCTTGGCAACCATGGAAACCAAAGTTACAGAAAGATTTTGCTTGCTCCTGTTTCATAACTGGCAAAGTTGGGGAGGAGGAGTACTTATAGAGAGGAAGGTGTAATCTTCCTATAAGTGGGTTAGATCTATGCTTGAAGGGTGTTGGATATTAAGTACCCAAATTACTAAAGGAAATATTGAATGATGTTTGATCCTCCTGGAGTCTGGATTTCAACAACAGAAGAATGATGTAAGGGGTTGGGATGAGAGCTAAGGTGCTTTCTGCTCCCTTCTGTGCAAGTTTACCACTACAACTTAGTAATTGATAGGATTTGTATAAGTGCACAAGAACTGGTGTGGCTGATCAGGTTCTTTCCCTCTGATTTCACTTTATAGGACTGTAACATGTCAAATATTTTTTATCAGCTCTCTCACCCTTAGTGAATCCCGTCAAGGACTTGTTTGAACCTGATCCCTTATCACTGAGACAAGTTTGCACTTGCAGATACATGTCCAAAGGCAGGGTGCAGAGGTAGAGTGATGCATGCTGTTGTATGTATTAGCCATCCATTAATGGAAAGACTACAGGAGCTACCTTTGCTCTCAATTGCCTGCTGCCAGTTGCCTGCTGCCAGTGCAAGCCCCATCTTGCCTAAGCAGTCAGTGCATGGGCTGAAATTACTATTTGAATGAGGAATACCTTCCATTGATTACACAGGCCCAAAGCTCCTTATGGATCAAGTTTGAGACCAGTTATTCTATATTTTTCTTTTAAGTAGGGCTTTTCTCTGTTTCTCAGGAAAGCAGGAGATGACTTCATCTTATCATAATGGCTATATCTATTTTTAAGATGGAAGAGTATCAAAAGCTGTAATCTTGCACACCCCCTTTAGTACGTAACATCCTGACTATAGTGGCCCCGAAAAATTAACAAGTATTCAAATAAGCTCTAACTGAAAAGGATGTGAGGCCACCATTATCCAGCCTGTGTGACTCATTAAAGTGAAGGGTGAAAAGCGCAGCAGAATTGCATTAATCACTTGGTTCTGATACAGGAAAAAAAAAAAAAAAAGAAAAAAAGAAAAAAAGATTCCTGTGATATTTTATTTACAAAAGACTCTATGCAGAATTAGCTGATAGTTTTACAGAGACACAAGGGATGTTGTTAATGAAGTAACATCCCACTTCTAATCAATCTTGGGAGATTCTTCTGTTCAGCTGTATTTTAGACTTTGCATTTTTCTTGATAATAATGCATAAAAATCTTTCCCGTTTCTGATATTCTGGTGAAAATTAAAAGCTTAATTTCATGTCTAAGTCTCTGCTTAAACAGTAGAATATGAGAAAAATAGATATACATTTGTATTTGTAAAGATAATTTCATGACTGGCTGTTGGAAGACCAAGAGAGAGAGAAGTAAATATCAAGAGGATGAAGATGACAGAAGTCATATGATATTTACTTAGTCATCATACTACAGAATGATAGTTATCAGAAAGGAAATTAATGGGTGAAGTAAAACTCTAGTTTGATGAATTCTTAATCTACTCTCTGAAGAATATACAGAAAAGAAATGGAACAGCAGACCAGAGGGTTATGTGAAGATTAAAAAAAAAAAAAAAAAAACCTTTCTGATGTTAGGTGGTCCTGTTGTTTTTGGGGTTTTTCCTAATTTCAGAAAAAAAAATGATTTACAGCTGATAAACCACTCTTGCAGTTGGGTTGTGGGTTCCAAATTATGCTCACACCAGAAGGGCTCCCTCATGGTAAATGTTGTCAGAACTCAGGGAAAAACACGTGACAGAAAACTACTGATAGGCATAAATGTTACAAATCACCATTCAAAATAAAATAGAATAATAAAATCATAGAATCATAGAATCATAGAATGGCCTGGGTTGAAAAGGACCACAATGATCATCCAGTTTCAACCCCCTGCTATGTGCAGGGTCGTCAACCACCAGACCAGGCTGCCCAGAGCCACATCCAGCCTGGCCTTGAATGCCTCAGGGATGGGGCATCCACAACCTCCTTGGGCAACCTGTTCCAATGTGTCACCACTCTCGGAGTGAAAAACTTCCTTCTAATATCTAGCCTAAACTGCCTCTGTCTCAGTTTAAAACCATTTCCCCTTGTCCTATCACTATCCAACCTCATAAACAGTCTTTCCCCATCCTGTTTATACACTCCTTTCAAATATTGGAAGACCACAATGAGATCTCCCTGCAGTCTTCTTTTTTCCAAGCTAAACAAGCCCAGATCCCTCAACACTTCTTTATAGGAGAGGTGCCCCAGTCCTTTGATCATCTTAGTGTCCCTTCTCTGGACCCGTTCCAAGAACTCTCTGCACCCTTCTTGTGCTGGGAGCCCCAGGCCTGAACACAGAACTCCAGATGAGGCCTAACAAGAGCTGAGTAGAGGTACACATACCTAGCTCAGAGCAAGGTTTACTGATGTTAATCACTGCACATTTACAAGGATCTCAGAGAAGACTGTTTCACCCCTGCATTGTGTTGGACAAATGCTCATATTGCACAGAGCTGTTCAGAAATGAGGAAGTCAACAGAGAATATCTCAGATGTCACTGATATTACAAAATTTAAAACACAGAAGGAAAGAGATTTGGTGCAGGAAGAAGCGGAGAATTCAAAGTTGGTGTTACAAAACAACAACAGCACCAACAACATATGGAGCTTTATACGCAATGGCAAGAACCATAAACTAAAACATGGGCTGGCATGTAGAGAAATTTTAATATAGTTTGATTATTGTTGTTGGTTTTGGCTGGGGAGCTGTTTGAGAACCTCTTCCGGGAGCCAGCTGGGACTGATTACTGTACAGAGCACTACACATTAAGTAGTGCAGAGCAGCTAAACCCGAAACACTTGTGGAGCAGACCTCTGCCAGGCTCCCTGTCTTGGGATGATTTCTGGGTTTCCTGTGGTAAAAATCACATTATTCCCAATCTGGAACTGCTGTATCTTGACTGAAGAGTGTTTGGATTTGTCCATAGCCATTATCACCTTCAATAAGCCAATTAAAGGAGATATTTTAAGATCAGATAGAAAGTTCTCCTCAATACGATCCAAGATTTGTGTTGTCAACAAGCTTTTCAATTAGCACCAATAGAGGCAGTGGGTACTGTGATGTGGAAGGATAATTTTTGATTGCAATCAAGTAGAAAAATGACATTCTAGGCTCTAATGTGCTTTAATTTAAGATCAACTCTTGAACATTTCCCAGCTTGTGAAAAATGCTCTAGATTTGTATACAGCCTTCAAAATTTTTAACACTTCTCACATGCTAAGCTGTAACTGTCCAGTGGAATCAGTAGGACTATTATCAAGGATATATATATATATATATATTTATGCAAGGCAATACATGTGTGTAATGCATATTGGTATATACATGTATATGAATAATGTATGTATAATACAGAGTGCACATGTATTCTGTATTATGTTATAAATACGGGATAGTGCATGACTGGGCTGTGGGACTGACTTCACTAGTGAACTGAAAAATATGTTCCTTACAAAGGTCACATTGAAAAAGTAACAAAATATTCAATTCGTCATCTTTTCTGGGCCAGCAAATCTTGCCTGAACTTTTAACAGGTTTCCAATTCCAGATTGATGGTATTTTCTTCTTTCTAAGGATGTAAATGTTGGAAAAAGGCCAGTGGTTTATTTTGTAGAGTACTAACAGTTATGATGAGCTAAACCTATTTATCAGATTATGAGTGCCTCTTTTACTTTTTGACCCTAAGGAGAAAATGAACATCTCTCCCCTGCTCGTGCCCCGTCAGAGCTCCTCTGCAGCCTGCAGTGTTTTCTCTTGGGTCTCGCTGTTTAATAATCAAGTCTTCTTTTGTTTATTTGTGTTTAACTTTGAAAATTTATTCTGCTACTTCAGACCTGAACAAGTGTTTTAGTGCCCGAAAGCTTGTTTTTTTCTCAGTGATGTAAAGTAGACCTAATAAAAAGAATGACTGTCTTTGCTAATTTTGCCTTTCCAGTAAGGCAGCTTCTCTAACCAAGTCATCTGAACTGCTCTGATTTTTTTTTTAATGTATTCCAAACTAACATACATTTTATGCAAAAAATTCTAGGACGTCATTATAAGGACATCACTGGGTGAATTTTTCCTACCATGCAGAATTACTGAGGCTCGGAAGCATGTCTGCACAATACACCAATCATTTTAAGAGCTGCAAATTATTTTGGTGAGTTTTTCTGTATCAAGATATTAGGAGCACGCTGGGAGGAAAACTTTGTTAGCAGAACTACTGACCAACACCCAAGACACTAAATGAAGTATGGTTTGATAAGATCACAATTCTGTTAACATAACTCTCATTAAATTAGAGCTGTAAATACTAAAATACTCTCCTGTCTCATGCAATCTGAACTGGCCAATACAGATGACTGTGAATATTTTACAAAGAAATTTATTTTTTTAAAATCTCATTTCCTGCTGAAGGTTTCTCTGGCACGTTACTCCTGTTACTCTTAAAACCGCAGCACTGTAGCTCTTTCCAACTCTGTGAATAAATCAAAATTCAGGAAATCAAATATCTATGTATTCTCTAAATACACATTCTGGGAGTGCTCCTAATGGCATCTTACATGGTTGTGGGGAAGAATTTAGAACTTACCTTGTTTAGTCAAAATATGAATGTGTCTTAGTTAATTAACATAAATGTAGAGGGAAATAATGTCAACAAGAAGTGCCTGAAAGATTTGCATTTGATCATCTGTAACATGCAGATGTATCTGCAAAATATAATAGAAATACCTTAGCTTTAGCTGTCAACATATCTTGGCAATTTTGCCCAATTGCCCTTTGGATGCTCTCTTTGCATTTCTTCTCTGACTGGTCTTGCCTTACCACCTTTCACAGGCAACGTTAATGGCTGTGATCATACCTTTCTACTCACTTCACATATTCTTTCTGACTCAACTTCTTCTCTGACTCACAATCTGCTTCTATTTCCATAATCACGAGTGTATGCAAAACATCTTGCCCTAATGAGAAAAGGCACAGACATCAAAATGTGTTATTCATACCTATGTGAGTAATGCCCACTCATTCCTTGGTACATGTAGACTTGATGGAACCTTCATTTCCTGCCTTCCTTTCCTGTTGCTTGGTGAATCTTTCTACAGTAATGTGGGTGATTCCACTTTTGTACTTATAGCAGCAAGAAACCTCCTTCATATGTTTAGATTGTCTCTTCAGCCATTAAAAACAAACAAATAAACAAACAAACAAAACCCCTAGCAAAATAAAAAAATAATAATTAAAAAAACATGCCAAAACTTTAGGAGTTCTGATAAACAATTAAACTTTACCAGAGATCTAAGTAAATCACAGCATAATCTGCTGAAATGCTCTTCAGCCTCTTTCTCTTTGTAGTCACTCCCTAATGAGCAACAGCTCTCTGCTGCAGAGATTCTTCCTCTTAGTGAGTAAAAGCTCATAAAGAAATTCAGCATAATTTAGAAGTTCTTTATGTGTGCATTTTGGCTTTTGCTACAAGACAATTTTTCTGTAAGTTTTGTGTAGAAAGTAACACAGCAAAAAATGATGTATCTGGAACTAATTTGTTTGCTTAGGCACTAGATCTGGTGCATCATGAGAGCCACATTTCGGTGATAATGTATTCTACTGTAAATGTAGGTCAGTAGATGACTAGATGACCTGTAGTTGGTGGAGCTGCCTGAAATACTGGTGGTTTTGGCTGAAAAGTTTAATGTACATGGTAATCCTACTGGGTCTTCTTAGGCACTTGTTATATAACCTAAGTGAGATATAAAATTGCAGGGTAAAATTTGTGTAAACTTTATGAAACTCCTCATCTATCATCAAAATCCACAAAACATGCAGAATGTAGCAGAGGCAAGAATACTGTTTTCTAGATCAATACCCTCAAGCATAAGGAGCCAGGAAAGAGGAGAAAGATACAAAATATCCATGACATTACCTATTTCTTTAGACATGACCTTGGGGTAGCACTTTCATTTTTATTATTTTAATTTTTTAAATGAAACATTATATATATTTGAAAAACTTGGAGTTTTCTTTTCATGTGAATATTCTACTAATAATTTTTTTACAGATAGATATTAATTGACAAATGTAAGCTACTAGATGAGTTCTAGTAAGTCACAGACTTGGTGGTTACTGAGGAACTGCAAGGTAAACTCGGTTGACTTGAAACTCTGGGCATACAGAAATCTGACAACAGTTCTACATCAATTGCATGGTGTTTAATGAAGAATATTAATAAAATGTTGCATGTACTTTACAATGTTAATATACACAAATTTATTTCATCACATGCAGTAACTCAGATTATACTGAGAATAAAGAAATATTGAAAGGAATAACAATTCTGATGTTCAACCTGTCTTGAAAATGGCACAGTCTGTTTCTCCCAGGCATCCACTGGACAAGGACGTAAATCCTGAAATGTTTAATTTTAAATGCTGAGTTAGTTGGAATTAGAGGAAAATCTGGATTTGGGTATCATTACGATACAGTGCAGTTATTTCAATCTCATTGCTCTCAGTTATGCTGCCAGGAACACATGCATCACATGTTCTGAAGAGGCTTCCCTCTAGTCACTATGGTATCATACTGAGCATGAACTTCAGAAGCCTGTTTCATATGAGGGTTGAGTCCATTTAAACATGTTGGAGATGAGACATCTGGTAAATGGGCGTGATGCTCTGATTTTCCATTTCCAAGTGGGTGGATCATAGGGTGTCACTCCTGGGTATAGCGGTGGAAGGGATGGGAAGGAAGCCCAAAATGAACTCGATGGAGCCATTCCTTCACTGTAATGCTAACAAAATGACGTCACAAGGCAAATATTAAAGCAAGACATGTCTTGGCTTTGTTATTTCCATCCTCCCTCATTTAATTGCAAAACATTGATTTTCTGGAAAGTTATTCTCTCTTTTTTCTTTCTTTCTTTCTTTCTTTCTTTCTTTCTTTCTTTCTTTCTTT
>NW_024962262.1:60411985-60582204 GCF_019238085.1 Lagopus leucura
CTTTCTTTCTTTCTTTCTTTCTTTCTTTCTTTCTTTCTTTCTTTCTTCCAGCTACTATTGTTGATATCAGCATTAATTACTATCCAGTGCAATACAGTATTTTGTTTTGCTCAAAGTTATGGTTAAGCAGAAGAAAAATGAAACTTTTTTCTCCACTGGAATGCGAGAATTTTCCCACTGGTACACCACTTCCAATTTGCCTTTTGCTGCTCTATTTTACAACGACTACACAGTCTTCTCAGGCAGAATTTTTGGTTTAAGACTGCTGTTCTTGAAAACGCTCTAAACAAAAGGTATCAGTGCAATTTTTACATATGAAATTTGTGTAATGGGTGCTCTACCACCCTTCTGAGTAACATCCTGGATTTGCTGAACAATATTATGATTAAAGTTTCAAAGTTACCATTTTTACATACAGGATATTTTCATTTTGTGGAAGAGCAACTTGAGATATGAGATGCTTCTTCTGGTAACTGAATATGTGCTGGACACATGAGCATTCAAATTTCTTCTGAGCCATTCAAGTGTGTACATTCTTTGCAGACTTCCTAATCCACCCAGTAAAAAGAGCAGAGGTTGTAGGTATTTGAGTAATTGAACTGAACTCAAATGCTTTGTCTGCGTTCAGGAATATTTCTTGTATTTCTTACACTGGAATTTCAATTTTCTTGTGAAATCCTCTTTCTGAAGAAAAATATCATGACAACAAAAACCAACTGCAAGAGCTAGATTAAACAGATTCTCATAATTGTGCTTTTTGCTACATATTAATGTTGATATTTAAGTGCAGAAGGCAAGCCTTAAAGGACTATGATCCCATTATGGCTGTTATTGTGCACACGGCCCTGAATGCCTCGCTGAGGTGGTGCACAATGCTTTTCATACCCATTTCTGTGTATCAGCACATCTCTCCTAGCTTTCTCACATTATATCCTTTTGCTTTGCCCAGACCCCAGGCTGCAGGCATTGCTCCACCCATGACCTCGGTGACAGTGCTCCTTGGCCACCTGCCGTGGCACCAGCCCATGGCCTTTTCCTCTTCTGCCCAAATCCTTGAGCTCATGCCTGTGGTCCCAAGGCAGCTGCTGGGAGTTGTCAGTGCTTGGCCAAACCTCAGGACAATTAAAGCTCTGCTGCCAGGGGTAAAACTTTCTACGCTGCTGGGGCTGTTTTCCTACACGTTCCTTTCAGGAGGCAGATTCAGGGGCAGACAGATTCCTATGTGTTCTTTAAAGAAAATCCATAGAATGGTCGAGGTTGGAAGGAACCGCTGGAATTAATCTAGCCCAACCTCATTGTCAAAATTAATCTGTAAAAGATTTGTATTGCTGCAGACTTCTTCTGGACTTTGGAGTGCAACTTCACTTAGGATACAAAAACTGTCCGTGCTCCACGTGGAGTTAAATCCATCTGAAGGCAGAAGCCCCAGAGAAGAGCTGGAAGTCAAAAAGCGACTGCTTTTTGCTCAGCAATGACAACTGAGTTTGAGTGATGGAAGGATTGTAAACTTAAAGCCTGGTGCCCTGTTATTTTATTTCACATTTCTCTATTTGTTTTTACTTGAGGACAAATATTCATATGGAGTAGGTTACTGGCAAATTCTCTGCTCTGCTGGGGCAGAAATAATGTTGTTATAAACTTGTTAAACCGTGACATCAGTTTCTGGGAGGATGTTATAAAAGGACCATGTAAGAAATGATCTCAGTAAGTGGATAACAGCTCAAAAAAGACTAGAAAATTTTTGTCTTAAATTAAGACAAAGCTTAACTTAAATCCATGATTTGTAGTGACATAAAAAAGTTGATCTTGACAGAAACTGTATATCAAAACTGGAAAAAAGTGGCTCTATTTCTAGGAAATAGCCTTGAAAATGCTTGTTGTAGTACCAAAATTCCTTAGTAAGCTGAGGATTACTAGCAAAAAAATTTGTGGACATAGCTCAGGTCTTTGCAGATAAATGCTACTGGTCATTAACGAAAAAAACTGCTATGAAGGAGCACTGTGCTGTTTTGACTGAAAATGGTTCAGTATTTTCTAAGGGCACACATTTAAATATGTATTTCTTTAGAAACTACCTACACTGCATAAGACATCCTTCCTCCACAAATGAACAACTTGAAAAATATGCTTCAACACTGAGAAACAGTCATCTCCTGATGTAATTGCATTCATTTGTCAGTAGGTTTTGAAAGATGCTTTCTGACTATCCTGTTATGTCTCTTAAGCACAGAGCATGTTTTCACTAAACATCTTTGTCTCAAATGCACTGTGACTTGCTTTTTATAATTTTTTTTCTTTTTCCTGTTCCATCAAAGACATTAATCAAGTGAAAGTAGAATTCATTATTCTAGGAATTCAGTGATGGGTCAACATTCTCTTGTAAGCTGTTCAATTGCTTGCTAGTAGACTGTCAAGATTACATACACACATAAGAAATCAGAGACTGGTCCAAGTGCGTCTCTGTTTGTAGTTATGATTTCCTCATTTGAGAGAACATGTAAGAAATAGATGTTTTACAGATTGTATGCTCATAAATCTGAATGGTTCTTTGGGCATCACGTGGGTGTGGATTGCTTAGTGGACACTTCCCATACTCCAGTGTAAGAGTGCAGTATTTGTATTCCAGATTCACTACGTCTGGTGCATTTTGAATTCTTCTTCCTTCTGTTTCATTTCACCTCTGCACATCTCACTAAAAACAGCAGCCATTGCATCATGAATGTGTGTATTCCTGTACTATTTCCTTTACTACATTTTGTCTTTTGTGGCAGATATTCAGTCTCAGGAGACTTGCTTTCATTTATTTCATATTTTGAACATTGTGAAAAGGAGTTGTGTTGAAAAGAGAAGGGTCAACAATCTAGATTCAGAATGATTAACAGACTGGTTGTTTGCACACTCCAGTTTCAGACTTTCTTTGAGGTGATGTACATTTTCCTTTACATTTGTATTTTTCTATTTCGAATGTAAATTTGCAAGGAGCTGTAGTATTAATGGATATTAGGTAGCAAATATATTTCAAAAGACACAGTGGTATTGTACTGTATCTGTTACCTGAAGTCAAAACCAAAGTCAGAATTTTAATAGAGAGTGCCTGAATATCTTTGGTTCTGTGGAAGAAAACATCTTACTTTTCAATGCAAAAGAACATGAATTGCTGTTAGTAACTACAGTGATAAGACCATGGTTTTATCTCTCTAACAAACGTATGAGGTTAATAGTAAGCAACTGTCAGCCAAAACTGAAAACTGAAGTTGCCTGCTGACCTTAATGATGATGTAAGTTTGATATACTATAAGTGTAATGAAAAATCTCATACTGAAAAATATTGAAGAATTCATCAATAGGGTAATAATTGTGACCTAACACCTGGTGCCAAGCACAGGAATTCTCACAGTAAACCATGTATTTACAAGGGAGGAAGAGAAGTATTAACCAGGTGGTTATGAGAAGGAAGTCTGCTGGATTGAAAGAGAAAACAAATTGATCAGAATGGGTAAGAACAGAGTAATGTGCCTTACTGCAACTACAGTCAGCAATGTAGGTAAAAACCACACACTAATGTAAGACCTACTATGTAATTAATTACTATGTAATTAAACAAGCTCACATTAAAAAAAAAAGAAGCAGAGAACAACTACCTCCTGTGGAAACATTCTTTGTGAGCACTAATTTTCAGAGAAGAACATCACTTTACTATTTACTTTCTGTATTTGGTATTAGTGTTGCAGAACTACAGCAGGAAACAAATTATCTGTTGTTTATTGCATTAGACTTGGTAACTCATTCAAAAGCTTTGAATAAAATTTTTCCCCTGACTAAAGAAGGAAAGATCAAAAAAAGATCAAATTGCCTGACATACAGTATTAATATTTATAATAATCCTGTCCCAGTGTTATCCACAGAACTTTCACATGGTCGAGTGTAGAATATTACACCACTCTGCTTCAGTAGGAATGAAGAAAAAAGACGTTTCTCCCAGAATATACTGGAATTATTTTGACTTAGTTACACCCAACAGAAAAATGAATTTCGGAAGTGAGGGGAAATATCCAGGGAAACTGTCCTGAAACCAGAAAACAGGCTCCTAAAATTCAGAATTAATGACCTACAAATGCAACTAGAATGAATTCTGAGTTACCAGAGTAATCTGATCAGTTGCCAGTAGAGAGCAGCATAAAATTAAGGGGACTAATACGAGTGACAACGTGAAAGAATTCTAAATATTCCAAATATTTTTGTTTTTCTTTAAGTGAGTACGTATCCTTTAAGAGCTATTTCTTCTACCTGAACTGAACTTGTGAATGTCTTTGTATTTTATAATCTTAATAGTGTTTATGCCTTACCTTGACTACTATGTTATGGTCAAGCAAGTTATCTTTTAACTTTAATCAACTTATGAATCACACTAAGAAGCTAGAATAAACCAGATGAACCCTCAGTTTGCTGGGATTTGAATTTCCCTTGTGATGTGATAGTACCTTCTCACTGACAACCTGCTTTACCGTATAGCCATAATTTGGAAATATTTCTCCTAGTGCTTTGCCAAATATGAGACAATGAATTAATTTCAAAGCCAAAAATGTCAGTGTGTAGAGGTTCAGATCAAAGTAATGGCACAGCACGTGGTAATCTGAGACACTAATAATATTTCCAAGAATATTTAACTCATAATTTGTTAAACTGAACCTGAAGTACTTGGATGAGGAGTGTAGATAAGCTCTTCATGGAGGCAGTGACAATCAGCTCCCCCAGCATGGACTTTTTTCTCCTAACCATTGCATATTTCTCTTGGGGCTGTTGATTGCAAGAGGTGGGAAAACAGTAGCAATTTCTTCTAGAAGAAAATCTTTGCTGCCAGTACTGGCAACTTGATTTTCTCCAACTGCTTTGTACATGAAAAGAAGGGGTAAAAGTATAAGAGCTGCTCTATTTGTTGTTGACATGATTTCTTAACAGTCCCATACTGGGAGTCATCTGGAATGATAAAATGATTGTATCACCCATATTGGGCTTCGTTTAAGACAGAAAGAAAGCTGGGAAGCTAGCAGATAAAGGAATATGTGAAGAAATTTCCTGTGCTGCTCTTATTTGAGGTGAAAGAGGGCAGAGTTTACCACAATTTTTGCTACCAAATTTGAGGGCCAGAAGAAACAAGCAGAAAAAACACAGTAAACAAAAGCAGAAAACGTCTTCGCAGTCTTGTCTTACTCATACAGCTATGCACATAAATACAGTAAACACATTGCTGTGTATTCCAAATAGATCCCCACTGCTGTAAAAGGAGACATTGGGAAAAAAGAAACAACAAACAACTCAATCAAAAAATTGAACTCTGTGACAGAGGTAAAATCACTCCTACAGAGTAGCTATAGAAGTGAAAGAATAGATAAAAGTAAAAATATTCCATAGCTTTCTCCAAGGAAATAGAGGTGGAATATGTGTGAAAATAATCAAAGCAGCGCCTATTTCATGCATATAATGCCTGAGTTGTTCTTCATTTCATATATATCTATACTGCAAAGCAGAGGCATCTCTGCCTTGTCTGCACAACAGGCTGCTTCCAGATGGGTGACTTGTGTAACACTATATGAGATACCAAGTTGAAGTCCCCGGCTTGCAGAGGAAATACAAGAATAAACTGAAACCAAGAGAGGAGAGGAAGTGTAGGGGTAGCTGAGAACTTCCGCTCTGTTGCTGAGATCCTCAGCCCTTTGTTGCTTCCTGACTCTTACAGCTGACAGGGGCAGAAGACAGGGAAATGCAATGGACTCCATCGAAGTCCCACACTGCTAATTGATTAAGAAAGTTTCTTTCTCCTTGATGATAGTGCAAATCTTCTACAATATCAGGTATCCTTCCTGACACTTTTTGTACTAAACTATTTTCCCTTATTTTCTTTCTTCTTACTCCTTCCCTTCTGAATCCTTCATGATTTCATTTCTTCATTCCACTTCACTCCTCCCCCTGACACTGTTGCCTCTGACGTGTGATGCTACATTATTCACACTGCCTTGCCTGCCGCTGCTTTGTTGCAAGCTCTTCAACGTAAGAGGGGAAGGATGACGTTGTGGATGCACTCTCTTTTTCTCCACAGAGTGTGATGATGCTTTTTACTGGGAATTGCCCAACTGTGGTGGTTTTGGTGCTTCCCCATTCTTTATTTATGGAATAAATGCGTGCAACTTGTGACAGCAACTCAGTGACAGCACTGCAGTGGCTGACTAAAATCCTGACTAAATATTGCCTATATAGGTACAGAGCTATGCAGTCTGAAACAACTTCTGAAACATCTGATTCACTGTTTTCAACAGGAGGCACAGAACATAAATGACTCTGATGGAAAATCAGGGAATCCTATACATTGATGGCTTCCTTTAGTCTCCATTATCTCACTGACAGTTCTTAATTTATTCACAAGAAACTAATCTGGAGGACATATGCTGGGAGAGACAAGAAAATACATTTTCTGCATCTTGAATCTATCTGATCTGTCAGTGTCTTTTTGATAGGCAGATATGAGAGTTTTAAATTTCCTTGATCTTAATGAATCATAGTATTCTCTCTGACGATAATAGAAGCTCCTATTTGCAGATATGGGGAAATGCATACTTAGCTGATTTTGTCAGCACTTCTATGGTATTTATGTGTCCAGGATCCCAAGCTCTTGCACTCCATCCTATGTGCATGTCCCAGATTCCATGCTCAGTGTTTAAGGCTGTGCTAAAAGATATGATTGTTCAAACAAGCTTATCCTGTCAGTCCATTCAAGGTTTGTGGAGAGACATTAATTTGTATAATTGCTGTGTTCCAGCATCACATACCAGTATTTAAATAGAAGTATTCATATAGCCAATACTGATTGTATGAACTTTTCCTAGGCTGGCAATATATTGAATAATTGCCAGCAGCAGCTCCCTGTAATAATTACTTATGTAATCTGTCTTCCCTCACCCATCTAATCATCATCTTTTAATTCCCTTAATATGATGCTTTTTTGCTGGAATTCAAGTTAGGTGAAAAGGGGTTTATCTTCAGGTGTGAACTGCCAGCAATTTTTATTATATATCAGTCAACATGAACAAAAGCTTTGTCTTCCAAAGCAGTCAGTCGTGGCACAGGGCTTTGTGCTATCACCTAGCACTGTCATAACTCAGTGCATTTGACATTAAATATTTTTGAGTCTGTGAGTTCCAACAGACAGGAAAAGATCCCTGGCTCAAATCCCTCCACTTGTTCTGGAGAAACTTGTCAGGATGAAGACAAGTCCTGCTCCTTCTCATAAGTAGTTCCTTTCAAATCAGTGTGACACACAGAAAAACAGAAGCCTGCAGCATCATGCAGTAGGCTGTAGTCAGCAGCGATAGCAGCTTGCTTATTTATGGTACGTTTTCCCTAGAAGAACTCTGAACACAAACACAACATTAAGAAAGTAAAAAATAAGTGCAAAGTATTGATTGTGTAGAAAAGGAGACGCCAGCCTTTGTCTACTGAATGAAGATTCCCCCTAATTATAAATGCATTTGCTTTTATTGTAATGGTTCAGAATCTTAATGGTTATCTAATGTAATTTTTATGGGATGAATATATTTCTTCACAACCTCAGGAACTGATCATGCTTTTAATTTGAGAGAGAGTTGGAAAAGCTCATTACCCACTAATTTGCCCTTTACATGTACTTAATTAAATTTGTAAACAAAATACCTGTAAGCAAAAAAGCCTGAAGTGGCTGTCACAGAGCTAGCACAAAACTATCTTTCCATCTCTTTTTGTCCTCAGAGCAGTCATGAGCTAGGTCAACTATCATCTTGAATTGAACTAATCGACAGCTTCCTCAGTTTAAGTGGGTTGTAGTGGGCTAGAAGCATGCTGGCACTTTTGTTTCTCCTGCTATGATCCTTTGCCTACACAATGATAGAGTAGCAACATCACTACCACAGCTATTTCAGCGTTAGCTCTTACCAGGAAAACATAGCAGAGCGTTCATTGCAGCTTCAAAATTCCTTTGAACCAAGTTTATCCCAGTGCAAGAAAATAGCCTGAGATTTTTTTTTTCAGTTCATGGATAATGTTCTAATCCATTCTGCACCTCACATTTTGACATTGCATGATTTTGTGGCATTAATCCATGTAAACTGTCCTTTGAAGAAATGCTTTGCAGTATGGCAACACTGAGAAGCAGAGCTCACAGGAATTAAAATCAGCACTATGGAGTCTCCTAATGTTGCCCCAACCATAAATTGTGAGATAATTATTACTTTTTAGTGATGGAGAACACTGTAAACTCTTTGTAATAGAAATGCAAACACAGCATCCATGATCTAAACAACTCACTTCAGCATCAATGCCACAAAGGAGGACAGATAAAAAAACGGAACAGAGAAAGGAAATTTTAGGAAGAAGCAGACTAATTTCAACGCAGTTACATGTGTACTGAGTTATCATAAAACCAACTTGAAAAAAACCATCTAGTTACTCACCGAAGACCTTGCATAGCAGGTAACAGAGAGGAGAAAGAGATTTTTAGGAAAACAATAAAAAGAGGATCTATTTCCTTGGCAATTTTCTTGATGATGTTAAAGAAGGTGTTAAAGAATCGATGAGGAAAAAAGAGACTTATTGTAAATGATCTGAGCATGGGTAAGGTCATGGAGAAAATGGGTTGATGGGCTGATGCATAAAAATGTAGGCCTATGATATTGCTGCTACTGTCTGGAGTGGGCATTTCATCACAGAATCAGGAATATCCTGAGTTGGAAGGGACCCACAAGGATCTTGGAGTCCAACTCTGGCTCTGCATAAGACTGCCCAATGTCAAACCCTATGTCTGAGAGCACTGTCCAAATGCTTCTTGAATTCTGGCTGCTTGGGACATGACCACTACCCTGGGGAGCTTGTTCCAAAGCGTAGCATTTTGTTTCACCTAATTTTATTGAATAAATTCTGCTTTCTGTTCACTGGGAAGTAGCTGCTGTGTAATATGTAAAAGTCAAGAGACATAAAAATAAAATAAAGCCACACATTTGGAATATGTTGAATAAAAATATTCATCATATTCAGAATAAACACTTCTTGGCACAAAGTAATTTCAGCTGTTTCTAAACTTCATATCAATTATGTCTCTTTGAAAAGTGTTAGTTTCTCACACTTGAGCCATTCCTATGATGTTTTGTTCTGAGTTATACTTCTACTTGCTTTCCTTGGGTTTTTGGTATGAATTCATATCACGATAAAAAGCCTCCCAATCATTTGTAACACGCAAAGGGGAAAATGCAAAAGTTATCCTGCTGTACAGGCAAAGAAATAGTCTCTCTCTTGTTTACTCGTGAAATGAACTGTAAGAGAACTTGAATATCCTTTTCATGCTGAAAATGCCATATGAACTGGGCAGAAATAATTGCCTTAGGCTCCTGTGGTAAATAGTGGATTAGCAAGAGGCACTCAGTATTGAACTAGCTATAACCTTTCCTTTAGGATGGCAGAACTGGCATGGTATCAAACCCATTATCTCCACTGGTAAAGCAGGGAGGGATACCAAAGCAGACAGACACTCTCTTTAATGTCTTGTCTAAGCTATTTTATTGATCTCTGGCAAAATCCTCTCCCATCCACTATGTCTCGTCTGCATGAGGTGAAGCTGCGCCGAGCAATTCAAAGCACTCAAATTACAAGAGCTATTTTGATAAAAAAAGCCACTTTCAGCTTTTGTGTAGCTATTTCTATGATAAAAATTCCACGTGTTAGGCTCTGCAGTCCAGTAAGTAGATCATGGGCACAGAGATTGAGAAGTTATAGTTCCTGTAAATGAAGGTAGATTTTCAAGGGAGTGGGAGTCTGACCCAAGATGCTTTTACTTCTGTTCATCTTGAGATTCCTGTGGCTAGATTCAGACTTTTTCCTTTGTGCACTTCAGGTTTCCATTGATTTCTCCCACTTAAGAGCTTTCAGTAGTTCCCAAAATCTTGCCTGGGTGAAATCCTGGACCTGTTATAGTTGAAGGAAACTTTGGAATTTTTCCAACATATCATCTGCTACAGATATTTCTGAGCATTCAGAAATGAAGAACTAAAAATGAGATTCCTGCACTTCCTGATGAGCAAAATGGAGAAAATGATTAACTGTATCTGTAAAATATATTATAATCTGTGAAAAGTTGCATTTGAGTGATTAGAAAAGAGATTTCCTTTTCCAATATCAACGAACCCCCCAAAATTCAAAATATCGTTCCATAAAACTTGTTTTATGTGCTTTTACATTCAATTATATTTCAACTACCTATAAAGAAAAAATCAAAATTAAAAAACTGCTTCCCTCTTCCTTTTCAGCATTTACATAAATGAGAGGGTAGGATGATGAATTCAGGGCTGAGAGTAGGTCTGCAAGTTCTGTGCCTGTATCCCCTGTAACTCTGCATTGGTTTGGGACATGTTCATACCAGGAATATTTTGAACATGATTTTTGGCATGAACTTATGTAGATTAAATCTTCTCTTCTATATGCTGCGTATAGAGAAGTGATGTTTTTCAAGAGAAATGCTCAACATTCTGGATGAGATGCACAAGGCAATTTCAGAAGACAGAAATCTGCCTCTCACACCAAACTGCACATCTTGCTTTGAGTATGGTTCAGACTATGCTGGGGATTCTGATATGTACAGCAGCAGCAAAAGCAGCCTGCTCACTCTCCTTTGACTGTGGCTGCATTCTGCCCAGTTTCCTTGATTCCCACTGCCTCTTGCAATCCAGAAGGCACATAGGGTTGTTACTGAGCTCCATGCTGACTGATAAGAGAGGACAGCACAATGCTGCTACAGCACTTTCCCTGATTCAGGGGCACATGCTGTGGCACTGTCTGGAAGTTAGACACCACCACTAACTGTCATGCTGTCCTGTTGGCATGAGGGCATTGAAACTGCCACATAACAGGGAAAATTATTTATCATATGCATTGCATGCCATATATATGATATATAAAATATAAATGATGCCACGCTGCAACCTTACTAGTAGAAGTCAGTTAACTCCCTAAGATAAAAAATAATTGTGGGAGTAGAAGAAGACTGATGACTCCTCATCACTGACGAATCGATTTCAGATAAACTTGAGAATACTCCATTAACATTTGAGCAGGTCCTAAGTAGTTACACAAGGCTGCAGCTCAATTGGATTTTCTAAACAAGCAGATAAACAATAGCTCTCTTGAGATACACCATCTGTATTCATTAATAACTTGAAAATTTCTTAGTAAAAATGGGCAGTAGGAACCCGAGTATGGGAACCCACTGAGAAGATATTGTTCTAAAGGTGTGGGTTTCCACAGCTGTGTCCTAAGCCAAGGGTCTAGTGTAGAAACAGATGAATTACACCTCAGATTTATCTACTTCTCTGCTGACTGTAAAGTGAACCAGAGGCAAGCGCTCAGATGGGGACTTGGCTAAATCTTCATTATTGAGGTGGAAGGTTATACAGGATAGTTGTGTTAAATGATAGTTTAGATAATTAGATAAATGATTGTATTTCTCATTTTAGAATGCTCACAGAATATTCTCAAATATCCCTTGAAATCTTGTCCCTCAGTTTGAGCTTATTTGTGAAAGGAAAACTGTGCTCCTGTGACATCTCTAGGCTGGCATTATTCACCCAGCCAAGAGAGTTCCAAGCCAAACACCACATCCAAGTGGCGCTCTGATTTTCTAGGTGAAGTTCTAGTGAAGAGGGTTAATCTGGACCTTTCCAAGGTTATGTTGTTATCAACTCCCCCATACTGTGATTTCTGGTGAGATAAGCACTAGTCCTCTATATACATTATACTACTTATAAACCTCGTTGCTTCATTATCCTTATGTCAAGTAGTACATAACCCAGGCTAGGGTCAGAAGACTGCTTTGAGAACTAATTGGGGATAGAAGAAATAAAAGTAAAAAGGATTTCTGTAGGCTGTGTTTTCTGAATATTTCCTTGATGGAGAAGAAAGTATTTTTGTAAGCTATCTTTATAGACCAGTTCTGTTGCTTAAGAGTATCAACCAGTGCACATTAATTTGCTGTAATATTTTGAAGCTTTAGAACAAGCTGCTCCCAGGATTTTTGTGCCCTGGTGAATATTGGTATGAGGGAAATGAATTAGATTTCAGATTTTTGTACGTCCTGAGTGCAGTACTTTCCCTCTATATTACTGGCTGAAAAACAGACTCAGAGGTCACTTCACTGCCAAATGTCTCAAGATTATATTAGCTACTTCAATGTTCTGTTGTGAGAACATTGTTTTTTTAGAAATGAAGCTTTTGTGGAGGGAACGGTCTGGAAGCACCAAGTGAATGATCCCCTGCCAGGCATGACTCTTGATTGCTATGAAGGGTGATTTGGGCTGGAAAGGATGAGGAGTAAGATAGGAAAGAGAAGATGAAGTACTTATATGCTTATAGGCTTGTTCTTTCTGTAGAAGAAATGATTTCAACAATGCAAGGAGGTGGGAAGATATTCCAATTGCAAAGATGTATTTCAAAGAAAGAACAGGGCATATAAAAACTTTCTGATAGTAACTGTGGTAGCACTACAAAATTGAGGGATAGGGCAGGTGAAATACTGCCCAGGCACAGTTGTGCCTGCTCCATTCTAGGAAGGCAGCATGGAGATGGGCCAGATTGTGGCTGCTGCAATGGGCTACTTGCTGTGTGGCATGCACCACAAATGCAGGGGCATTATGGCTGGCTGGGAAGCACCAAAGGTGTTACCCTGTAGACTTTTGATAAGCCCTGGCCTTCTCTCCTCCGGATTTGAGGTCTTTAAAGAATGCAGTTTATGCATTTTATTTCACCAGAAAAATTGTATGATCACAGCCCATGGAGATCTGCAGAGGATAAAGTAGGATTCTTCTCCCTAATTTATGATTTCTGTCTCTGACGTAGACAATCTGCATCTGCTCCACTCACTGTAGACTCCCTTTGAGTCAATGAGGAGGAATAAACACTTTTAGGACATGAATCATCTGATGCATTGTAGACATTTACATTAGGATTGGATCATTTCCACTGTAGCATTGCCTACTTCCTCTCTACTTGATTAAAGAGAGAACTTGGCTCAGAAATAGATGTCACCAGCTAAAGTTAGGCGAAATTAATCCCACACAGGCATCCTGCTGTAGAGATGCTAACTAAATGGGTATTCAGGAACATCTTTTTTCCTGTTGTTCTGAGAAGGAAATCTAGAAAGGCAGGAATGGGGATGGTAGGCATGTTCTGGAGAAATCTATGTAAGAAACAGAGCATAGAAGATATTTGTAAAAGAGCTTGAAAAGTGGTGAATAGGGTGGTGAGAAGATTGCATCTGATTACAAATTATTCAGAACAAACTAATTTGAAATTGACTGCAAAGAGCTGTAGCAGAAAATCATAATAGTGAGTAACTGGGTAATAAAATGACAAATGAAAATTAATGCTCATAAGTGCAAAGTAATGCAAATGGAATAAAAATAAGTCAAACTATTCATACATAATAACAGGCTCTAAATTAGTGATTACCATTCAGGAAATACATTTTGGAGTGACTGTAGGCAGATTTCTGGAAACTTCAGCCAAATGGATAAAAGAAGATATTATATAAATTCAAATTTCTTTGTTGTGTGCATTACACAGTCAGGCTAGACGCTAGGAAATAAATTTCTGTGAGGGTAGTCAAAGACCAGAACAGGCTTCCTAGAGAGGTGGGTGATGCCCAGGCTGTCAGTGTTCAAGGGGCAAGTGGACAATGCCCTCAGTTACACACTTCAACTTTTGGTTAGCCAAGATGGATGTGATGATGTTTGAAAGGCCCTTCCAATGGAACTATTATATTCCATTCCAGTTCAGCAAAAAATTCTTGAATAGTTAGTTCTTGAACAGGTAACCGCTGGAAAATAGCATTTATTTTATCTTTGCGGAGTTTGTTATATCTTGGTAAACTTCTATTTCTTACACAGGTTCCTAAGATTCTTGCTCATTATTGCTGTTGGGTCCATATGCTGGGCTAAATGGCATTTAGCGTGATGCAGTGTGACAGTTTGTGTGTCAGTAGGTGTGAAAAGAGTCTGAGAGAGAAACACTGTGGAGGAGGACTGTGCCAAGTCTGAACTGAACAGGCGACCATTGCTGACATTCTTGAGTGTAATCCTGGCATAATGATTGGCAGAGCTCTCCTCTGATAGGTCAACAAGACATAATAATGTGTACTTCTGACCTGGAAAAACAGCTGTAAGTGGGAGAATGTGTGCAATCTATTGTTTTCTAGTTCAGTGTTAATGTGAAGTAAAAGGTCCTTGGTTTGGTTGAGGTATGTTCTGGCCAAAATGGCTCTATGTGTTATCAGAAGCAAATGAGCCACAATTTGCATTTTCGAACATCAAAAGCTCTGAGCAATGTGGACTGCTGGTGGTGTAACTCAAAGCAGCTGGAAAATTGCTTCCTGAGAAGTATGAGGCTGACTTTTCTTCCCTCTCCCCTCCCACAGTTACTATGTATATCTCTGGACAGTTAAAGGCTGAAATCAATGCAACAGACTCAGACTCATTCCTTTCCTAGTGGTTTGGTCTGTTGAAAATTATTGTAGGGAACACCAGAAATCTGAGGACTGGAATGCAGTTTTTTATTTAGGATACCAAGGACGTGGACCCATGGCAGATGAAAGGGAATTTAGTCGTAATTATAGGTTCTTCCTAACTGTGGAAGGAGATGGTAGAAAAGTAGCAGATCCAGCTACAGTGTCCTGAGTTGCTTATTTCACAAATGTTGTTTACTTCCTAATGGTATAATTAGGACAACTTAGGAAAATGATTAATTAAACATCTTAATTCTTCCTTTGTTTATATTTTTTTTTACACAGTGACAGAGCCATGGATTTTTCCTTGCCTTATACTAGCACACAAAGTTGGAATTAAGCCTTAACTTCTTACTGCACTCAGAATATCACTTTGTTTCATTAAAACAAAACAGACATACAATTTCAAACAGCTGTATTGGAATGGGAATAGTAATAGTTATGACATTATGAAGAAGCTGAGAAGTGTTCTTACTGGCTGCATTATTATGAAGGGCACAAAGTCGTTCAAAAAGTGTCATACTGAGCTTATTGAATTGATGGCAGTCTTCATTAGGGTTTGGTACTGGACCCAAGGGTTTCTTCTGTACTGAAAAATGAAGAAAAGAGCAAGAGAGAGGAAAAGCATCCTGATGCTTAATCGAAATTCACTGATACATTCAGAATCAAATCTGCAGTCTCCAATGATTACAATCCTTCTGCAACAACTTGCTGCCCTTCCACCCCCTCTCCCTCCACTGTCATTTGGCAGAGGAAGGATGGGGTCTATCTGGGTTAATTGGTGCCTGTTGTTCTGCTCACTCAGTTCTAACTTCAGATCTTTGAAGTCTCTCCTATTGACACAGCCAGCCACCTGGACCATTAGATTCCTGGGAAGGTTTTCAGGACTGGATTGAAATAATTTGAATTTATGATTTATTTCAAAGTAGGGCAGATTTGGCTTGGCAGTCTGTGGGATGTGATAAACAAGGAATTCCATAAGCAGCATCATTTCAAGAAGCATACAAATACTGTAAAGTTACCATTTTATTTTGCAATATTTGCAGATTAGTAGAATTCTGCTCAGAGTGAATGGCAGTCAAAACCATGTAGCACAGCTTTAGCTTGTTCAGTGGTAAGTTTACACCTTTTCTTTTGTGGCTGGTGCTTATGGAGTCTTACTTCTCCCCTGCAACCAGAGCCATTGCTCAGACCAGCTGAGCAGGAGCTGAGTCCATCCGCCATCTCAGCAGGACTGGTTGGGTGAAGAACATGGAATATAAAGTAAATGAAAGTGACACACATCAACAGTTAAATGAAAAAAATCTTTGTGGGGATTTGCATGTTGTCAGTTCTTGCCTTCCAGCGTACCATAAGCAAATTGCTTTTGCTATGCAACTGTTTTATTGATATAGCATTAGCACAGTACACATCAAGAAAGTATGAATTTTTCCTTGGGGATATCAGGGAACTTTGTTAGAAGCAACACATAGTTTTACTGTTTTCTTGCTGCTTTTGGCCTTGAGAATTGCATTTCTGTTGTCTCAACTGCAATTCAGTTTAAGCCCAAAAACTCCAGAGCAAATCCCCAGATGCTGTCATGGTGTCTTCATGATTCAATGATCTTTATACATTAAAATCTCCTGCTGCTTTTAGGATTGTTTCCTTGTCATGGCTGGAGTAATATTTCAGTAAACTTGGAAACACCCCACTGAATTCCTTGCTATCTTTACTAAGGTGCTTCATCTACTCAGGTTAATGCACCTAAAATCAGTTTCTGTATTTCAGCAAAGTGCTAGTCTCAGATAAAAACACACAGTTACAAATGTTCGTAATTCAAAATTACTTTTGTCTGTATGATTTTAACAGTGCAGTTAACACAGATGCTCCCTGTTAATATCGATTCTAAAAGACTGTCTTCCACAATTTCTACTTGTAATGAAGATCTAGAGACAGCAGTTTGTGTTCTCCCCTTCTTGTTTTCCAGCAGTGTTACCATTCAAAAACTAATTTCGAATTAAGCCTCTTGCATACTTACATGTTTTTTTTTACTATTTTTCTTGTATATTTCATCTCCTAGTCCATGTGGTTTACATGCTGCTCCTGTGTGATTTAGTGGGGACAATTTTCTAGAGACACTTACAACACTTTCTTCTAAAGAACATATCCAAGGTGCTCAAGTTCATATACCTGCCACAGAGAAAGCATTACTAAATCACTTTTCTTCTTTCACATGCCTCCCAAAAGGTAGAGTATTTAATTGCACTCCATGTTTCTCTCTCACTGAATGCCAGTCACAGAGCAAATTGTTTAAACTTTTATAATACAAAAGCCAAAAGTGACTGGACTGGAAGAGATTACACTCTTGGTAAACTGCTTTACCACCCGCTAGATTGAATCAATACCTTCTTTTCCTATAATATGGCTTAAAGTAAAAAAGAAGAAAACAACCAAAGAATTCCATCCTCTTCAAACGTCATCAACAACAAAATCCATGCACAAAACCAAAAACAATGCTCAGGGTTTTAATTCAATGAAAAACAAAGTCATTCATACATTTCAGATTAGTGTATAATGTTTGAATTTCTGGATAGAAATTAGTAACTTCACTTTAAGATATATTCTATCCAATGAGACATCCTTAAGGGAAACGTGCCTCAGATTCACCTTTTCCTTTGAGCAGAGCCTTTTGTCATTGATAGCAATTCCTGTGTCTGCTTCTGCCTGAGTATCCTGCAGCTCCTGGAGAAAATAGGGGAAACCTTCCCACCTGCAGTTACCCAGAAAGAATGTTTGGTCAAAATACAAAGCAGAAAAGCAGGAGTGGAACAAGAACAGTCCTCTGGGCATTTGCAGCCAAACTACACCAAGAATGGGAGCACTGACAGTACTGCTGAACCAGAGCCAGTTCTGCAGCTACTGCCTGTGTCTATCAGCTTTTCAGGAATGCCATGTGGAGTCATCTTGTTCCAGAACCCTGAATACATACTGCCTCCCAGTACATCTCTTCACTAAACTGGACATAACTGCAGGCTCTCAGTCAAACCCTGTTCAACTTAAAGGCTGATCCAGCTTATAGATTTGTTCAGATGGTACATTTTAGTTGAAGAAAAGATGAAGTAAAACTCAGCTCCTTGTTTTCAAATCTAGACTATCTTCTTCACCCTTAGACCAGGGTCTTTCTATTAGCTGAATATAAAAGGGCCTCCTCCTGCTGCCTGTTTTCTGGCAGTAATCATCACAGGTGCACCTGGAATACAGGATGGTTTGTTGAGTCCAGTGAGCTGCTTTACCTCCCCCTCTCCTCATTTAAATCACTGAAAAATAAATGCAATGGCAAGTCATATGTAACAAAACTCCCTGTGTGGGCATAGAAGTGTCTGCTACAGTTATTGGCTGAATTAACTGTGTACTTAGGGAAAGCTGACAATCCTACAGGATGTGTGTTCTTAGCACAGAAGGACCTGGATTTGCTCTATTCAGGAAATGCAGTTATTCCCCTTGGAATAATTATGAGAGTACGGTTACACTTCAGAACAGATGTTCATATCCATGGGAGACAAGTGTCATGGCACTTTTGAATTCCTTGTTTGAGCAAATCTGTCACTGTATTGCCCCAATATGCAATATAAACATGCATTATAAACATGTCCTAATTGGGCTAAGCTCTCCAAGATAAAGGTTTCAGGATGCTTAACACTTTCTGAAAATGGAACGAGTCGACAGCTGAAATTTGATGTATATTTCAGGTACTCCTGCATGAAAGAAAACAGCTTCTGTCTGCCACCCACTCACATTTCCCATGGCTGCTCACTCTGTTGTTACCTCTTCTGTTTCTTCTACAGCTCACAGGGATGAGCAGGGAACAGCATCAAGTGCCTGATGCGGCTGAAAATAGACAGTGCATTTTGCCAGGTTATTTTTCAGGCAGATCAGTTGCCTGATAGAACTCAGAGTGTGAACACTTCTGGTAGCACAACGGAGATGGAGGAGAGGCAATGAGATAGGAGGCCTGGGATTTCTTAGATTGCTTTGAGCTGAATGAAAAACCAGAGCTGGAAATGTTTCACAGTTTTTCTATGCTTCCCAGCAAATAAAAGTTGTGACTATTTCTCTGCCCCAATTTACGTGAAAGCAAAATGGCGTACAGAGGACTATAAAAAGGAAGTGATTAATCTCTGCTTTATCTCTGCTTCCTGTGAAGATCAGCAGTGTTTTTCTGGATGAGTGTTTTGCTTAGAGTGAGCTTTGTGTGCTGCAGCTGCAAGACTGCAGACGAGCTGCTCCAGGAAGAGCATAGTGGTGTCAATGGGTAGCAATAGGAAAGAGTAGTTTGTGTTAGAGTCATATTCTGCTCTGTGGATTGTTCATTTTTACTATCTGGAAGCCTGCAAACATCATATGGCCATGTCCCTATGTGAACAGTTTATGGGCTGGTTCGGCCCAGTTCTGTGACCAGCGGGGTGGGGAGATTTTGCAAAATCTGCACCTCCAGAAAAGGGAAACAAGGGACCCCAAAATAATTAAAAACAATGGCAATGATCTGAGGAGAAACAAACTAATTTACTAAATACGGTATCGGAATGCAAGATAATACACTACAATACAATATAATTAGAATTGAATATTGAATAAATCAAATACAATGAGAGAGTGTGCAAAAGGTGGATAGGCTTCACCATAACACTAAGGTGAGATGTGCAGTCTGTTTGAGCAGCAGGAAGGAGAGCCTGATGAACAAGGATGCATCAGGTGACCTTGCCAGGGGTTGTATCTCCTCTCTGACCACAAAGCCCCTTGGGGCATGAAGTTCTTCTCTTCTGGACAGGTACCCAGAACTTGAGCACCCAGAACACTTTAGCTCCCAGTGCATACATGATATTATGATGTGATATTCCCACACAAATGCTGAAGGTGTGCAACTGTGTGGAACTTCCTTACAGGGGAATAGCTTCAGCCACCTCCAGAAGCAGCAGGTTAGGTGGAGGTGTCACAAACAAGGTCACAAACAGACTTCATTTAGAGATGGGCAAGACTAGAAAATCCTGTTTGCTCTAGACGTGGTCCTTGTTCCTCACTGATTCATTCCTATAATGTGTTTCAGTCTTTGGTATTAACTGTGTGTGTGAGTGTAGGAGGGGAGGAGGAGTTGTTTGGTAGGGTAAATTCCATCATTAATTCCTACAAAATAAGGAGATGCTTGTTTCTGCTTTCTTATAATCCTATCACCATATCACAGGCTGTATCCCATCACTGACATCTGCCCTGGTTTATAGTACCAACTTCCTTCAGCTTTGTTTTCTTAAATGTTAAGCATTCAAAATTGGGCAATATGAGCATGATCGTGAAGAGCCATAAAATGCAGTTTTCCTAAGGGAGATTGTTAGGTAGTAACTGGGAGTGATTTCTCTTGTCATTAAGTCTATCTCCTAACAGTGTAACTTCATTTACTGCCATTGATTTTCTCTTGATTTTGTTACATCTGATTTATATGTTTATGAAAGAGAACAAGATCAAAGCAACGATGAAATCACTTAGAGTCACTTTGTGTTTTATTCTTCTCACTGTCACCAAAGTAGAACAGTTTCATAATCAGCAGAGATCTCCTTACAGGCTTTCATCCAGGAAGGCATTTAAATGCCTATCCAAGTCTGCTCCTGTTCAAGAAAACAGGTCTTGGACTCGTGCATATCACTGAGTAAGCGATCTCTTCCTAAATCAAAGTAATGACAGTTAGGTTTAGTTCTGTATGGGTGATGCCATAGCTGACTAAGTGATGTTAATAATAAGCCAAAGGACACATCACTGTAATTAATCTTTAAATCTACAGATTGTGAAGTACTTTTTTGTGCAGATGCTTACTATGCATGTGTACCCTGCAGATAAATCTAAGAAAGAAAATATCCTATCAAATGGGTCATGTAAACATAAAAATGTTCTGCTGCAATATGGCTATCTCATCACAGATTCGTGGTGCCTCTATAGTTTATTAATTTATCCATTGATCACATCTAAATTCCTGCTCAGTTAACTTCAACAAATTAATAGATTCTTAGGAGAGTTAGGAGAGTTTTTCTTTTCAGAAAAAAATGCAAAGTACATTAAAAGGTTAAAATAAGATTCTCTATCCAAAAAAAAAATGTCATGTAATCATTTTTCACTAAACATGACAGAAAAAAAATGAGGAAGAATGATGTTTTTTAGGCAATCAGTATGTGGGTTACAGTTAAGAAAAAAAAAATGCACACAAAGGAGGAAGTTTGATAGAATATTACTAAGCCAGAATGAAGTTTCAGAAAACTCCGTTAAAAATCCTCCAGTTTTGCTTGAACTTTCTCACATACCTTAAACAGTTTTGCTTACAAAAGATAAAACCAAGACTGATACGCTGATTTCATTCACGTTTTCAGTAGAGCACAGGTAAATCAGCCACAAGATGGCAACAGACCATGCAGTGAAAGAAAATTACTGCAGATGACTTTAACCCCTTCACTCTTGGCTGAAGTACACTGCTTGTTTAGCTTCAGGAAAATTAATGAAGGATAGACAGGGGAGTAAATATTTTATGAAAAGATAACTGATGGTCCCATGGCTGCTATAACAGTGTTTCTTGTTTCTACTCCCTCTCCATTTACTGCTATTTGTGTGCAGGGACCTACAGGTTTGACTAAGTGAAAGCCCATGATCATCCTGCAGTAAGAAAAATGGAGTACTTGTGAATATTGAAGAAACAACAATATGAGCTGCTCTTGGCAGTCCAAAGGATGGTTTCATTGGTAGAAAGAGACAGATGCACTTCTGCCCTACAGCAATAAAAACAGAGACAGCATAATGTTATGAAAAGGGATGGAAAGAGGATAGCACACTGTTCAAAGCCATGCTTTTAGAGATTAATAATGAAAACTTCAGCAGCAAACTAAAGACCCTGGGGGTAAGAGGTGGTGAAAAGGCACCTGAAAGTCTTGTATGAGCATACAATAGCAATGAGTCACCATCCAAGGCAGCTGCAGAAAAGAGCAACGTGATCATAGGATGCGGCAGGTGAACTGCAATTTTTAGATATTTGGAAGGACGTTGTGTTGATGTTTTTTTGCATTCCTCGTGTGCCGCAGTGATGAGGTATATTAAGGCACTGCTGGTGGGGCATGGAGGCAGCTCCTCACCTTTTGCCTGGAATACAACTCAGTTTTCTGATGTGGTTACAAAGTAAGAAATTGGGAAGTGCCAGGCTGACATACAGCATTTGCAGAATCAGGATTAAAGTATTCATTAGATCTGAGGGCAAGAGGAAGTTTCCCTTAGGTGAGAAGGTCAGTGATTGAATGTGGTTTATGCTCTCCTGGGTGACAGGAGGGTATTACTTAAATCCTAAGGAAACCCTTGTGACATGTTACAGATGTTTTTCTGATTTTCTATTACTGCCTTCAGCTCATGACACACTGTGCAGAACAGGTAGATTTGTGAGATGTCTTCAGTCAAAAAGCTTATTACATCATGCACTGCAGCAAAGGACTATGGACTAAACAGCAGTACTACTTTCTGTCATATACTACATAGCAGTATTTTATTAGTCCTTGTCCCTAACTGTTTGGTAGAGAAATATTGAGGAAGTTACAAGTTAAATGAATCACCAATCTAGAGTTAGGCCACAAATAGGCAAGATATAGATGAGAAGTCTGATTCCTTTTCTGTCCTCCTTACTAATTGATTCCCTACCCCACTACCTTTGAATTGCCATGTTGCTACTATGCTCTCAGACTGCCCACTGCTCATAAATATCAGAATAATAAATCTGTTAAACTGTTGACCACTTCTGGCTATCCCGCGAAAGGTCATGCTTCGTGCTATGATATCCTCTGCATAAAATCAGACAAAGCAAATTGAAATCCTTTCCAACCCTTGTAGACAGCTGGGCTGTGCTTTGTCACTGGAGATTGAATTGCTAATACAATTTTGCTTACAGTTCCCGGTCTTTTTGTATAGATTTAAAATTTAACAAGGAGTTATTTGCACCAGCTACCAATTTATTATTAGGTTGCTCTGTTTATTTGTTTTTATTAATTCCACTAAAGGATAGGTATATGTCCTGATCAACCACCTTGATTATTTTATTGTAAATTGCATATCAGTTATTTTCTGCTCCTCACTGATGACAGTTTCAATGAAGATAAATATGTTTTTCTTGTTGTACAAATTGCATTATTACAGACTAAGACAGATGGAGAGATGTTTAATAAGTAGTCCAAGTTTTCCCTCTAAATTTTATTTATTTGGGGTACACAAGAACAAAGACTGATGAAACTGTTTTACAAGAACATTATCCATGGATGGAATACATTAAAGTTGTAGGGTAATGACAGGGATTCACTATTTACATGTGAAAAATAGTGAGGATAAAGATAAATGTCAGTTAAAAGGTCCCTATCTTCCGAGTCCTAGATGGAACCAGTTCATCTTATAATAAATCTTACACTGGTGCTACCAACCAGAAAATAAGTACATTTGGTTTAAAAGGGAAAGGAGAGAATGCTCATGGAAAAAGATAGCTCTGCTGTTTCCGTATAGCTCATATAATATATTTATATATGTAAGATAATGTACATACATATAATATACTATAGGGTCTAAGGTATGGAAGACGTTACTAAATTGCCAGAGCTTCTCCAAACATTTAAGAATCATAGAATGGCCTGGGCTGAAAAGGACCACAATGATCATCTAGTTTCAAACCCCCTGCTATGTGCTGGGTTGCCAACCACTAGAACAGACTAGAAGAAGCCTATTTGTGGGAAAGGGTTAATTGCATTTCATTGTGTGATTTTTGACAACTTGCAATAGCCTTCTGAAAAAATGATTGTTAAAAAAATGTAGTTTTTTTTTTTTTGACCAATTACATTTTCACTTAGAAAATTAATCTACTTTTAAAAGCATGCCATTTCAAAATGATTGAAACAGAAAAGGAGTGGTTTGAGCTCTGTCTTCTCTCTCTCTCTCTCTCTCTCTCTTTATTTATTTATTTTTTGGCCTATAATACATTTGTGAGCACTGTCAAGATTCTGCCTATTATGACTTAGCAAAGTAACCTGAAAAATCTTATAAATTTGCACAGGAAGTGAAAACTGTTTTCCATGTGGCTTTACTTATTGTGTGCATTTTCTGATCATTTTTTTTTAGCTCCACAGTGCAAAAGTATTTCATTGTATTTCTCTACTCTCCTGTCCTAAGTCCTACAGCTTCCTCCTTTCTAAAATGACTCCAAAAGGCAACAGTTTCCTCTGTTATTGATTTCATGTATCACGATTTCAATCTGTTTCTTGTTGAGTATGTCACCATGACTTTCCATGTCTGATTTCATTCTCTAGAAAGTGATGCCTAGATATTGCTACCTGTATGAGTGGGCAGAGTTCTGATCTGACATTGATTCTGCACACTTTATCTGAAGTGCAGCAAGAACTGCACAAAAAGAGGTCCTAGATCCACATTATTGCTGGAGCACATGTAGAACTTCAAGAGCTAAAATCTGTCTGCAGCTTTAGCAAGTTACGTTATGTATGAAAGAAAACCCAAACACACCCAACACCGAACAAAAAATAACAACCAAAAATTCTGGAACAAAGATTAAAACCATTGTCACTGAATTTATCTGGGAACCATGCACAGCTGTTTCTGTAGAAGTTATACAATATCAAGGTATTTGTATTCTGCCTGTTTTGCAACAACTTTTCTTTTTCTTCTTTTTGTTGCCTATTTATTTCCAAACAAGGTAATTTATGAGAAATTTCAAGGAAAACAGAATCGCTTGTCTCTAGTCAGTTAAAAATGCAGGTACAAAACTTATCGAAGTGTGTCGCTCCTGAGCATCTAAATAGCTAAGTACCCATTAAAGTGACTATAAGCCAAAAGTTTCAGCCAAACTTTTTACAGCTCTTTGTTCACTCACCCTTTTCAAACACACAGATTTTTCTATGCGTTTGAATCTGTCTTTTCTTTCCTTTCATTTACTCTGACTCACTGATCACACATCATTAATGGTATTTTCAGTGCTACAGCTTCTCCATCTGTGAAATGAGGAACATCTATATTTGCTGTCGTGTCAAGGTAAATAGATGTATTAGAAATACCACAGTTAGTCATTATTTTGTTCCCATTTGTAGGCAGCTCCTTAAATCAAACTGCTGAAGTACTTCTTCCTGTTGCTCTGAGGCACTGTAATTTGTTGTGTTCGAATATTGTTACTATTCTAAGCTACCTTGAAAGAAGGAAAAATACCATCCTCTGTAGCATTTAGGTAGGTAAAGTTTTACTGAGAAGTTGACTGACTTGTTTGTAAATGGGATAAAATGCACAAGATTAGACTATATACCACTTCACTAAGGGTAGTGAAGTGACTTACATCAGTAAGAGTAGTTATAAAATGCTACAATAATAGAATTCAATGGCTGCTTTTTTTTTTTTTTTTTTTTTTTTTTTTTTTTTGTATGTTTGGATGCTGTTGATGCTGCTTTCAGTTGCTTATGAGGATTATAAGGTTAATGGAGAAATAGCCTACTGGATGTTTTTTAGTGAGGTATCTTCATATACAGAATCATAGCATGGCTGAGGTTCAAAGGGACCTCTTGAGGACAACTGTTCCCACCTTCAGTTCAAGCACGGACACCCAGAACAGGGTGCCTAGGATCACTTCCAGGCAGCTTCTGAAGATTTACAAGATACAAGACTGAAGATTTACAGTCTCTCTGGGTAGCCTGGGCCAGTGCTTCATCACCTGTATGGTAAAGAAGTTCTTCTTGATGTGTTCCAGTTTGCACCCACTGGATTTTGTCCTGACACTCTGTCCTTCAGGCTTAATGCATGTTGGCTGTGGACATATCTCAAAAGAGAAGCTGTAGATGAATGAAGTGTGTTTCTTGTGGCTGCATCAATACATAAGAAATTTAATTAATGAAAATTTAGGAAGGTTTTAGCTTATGATGACTGAAGAGAAACCTCTGGCATAGGTTTAAAAATCTCAACCTCCTTTATCCCATTAAGCAATTCAAACACATAGACTAAAAAGCATATGGTTAAAATGAAACAGGAAAAAAATCTCAAAAGCCCCCAGGATTTCTGCATACTTGCTGACAGTAATTCTGACTATAGTCTGCTATCTCATACTTTTACTGTTTAGAAAGAACAGATTATGAGAAGTTTAGGAGCTTGAGGAAAGGCATCCATTCAGTAGGACAGTGTCCACTTACAGTTTACGTGGAGGTGGTAAGACATAGGGTAGGAGATGGCACAATCCTGTTTGTGGTGAATGTGTGTGTCTTTATGGGAAAGTGCATTGTAGTGTTCTACTCAAATATGCTTAGGCTGCACGGGTGACCTGCACTGAAGCAGAATAAAAAGGATGGGCAGGTTTGAAAACTTGGGTGCTGATGTCCAAGAAGGCTCCAATGTTACAAGTAATGTGCAGCACTTCCCTCTCTGCTGCTCTATTCTTGCTAGGTCTCTCCTTTGTAACATTCTTCACACCCACATCTTATGACTATGATAATCTCCACATATTCACAAACACTTTGTTCTGCTATGCCATCTTGTCCACTCTGAAGCACTTCAGCAGCACCATGACCGGAGGACCTTCTCTGCTCTGTGCTGGTGTGGCCTCACCTTGAGCACTGGGTGCAAATATGGGGACAACAATACAAGAAGAACATTAAACTATTAGAGAGCATCCAAAGGAGGGCAACAAAGATGTTGAAGGGTCTGGAGGACAAGGTCTAAGGAGCGCTGAGGCCCTGTGTTTGCTCAGTGCAGAGCAGAGGAGCTGAGGGGAGGCCTGACGGTGGCTGCAGCTCCTCACAGGGAGCGGAGGGGCAGCGCTGAGCTCTGCTCTGTGTGACAGCGACAGGGCCCGAGGGAACGGCGTGGAGCTGCGTTGGACTCCAACCCCTGTGGGGTTCCCTGTGGGTCCCTTCTGACTCATTTTATGAATTTTATGAAATTAAATCTCATCTAGCCTGCTTTATGCTATCCTCTGGACTTGCTCATTTGGCCAAAGCCACGTAAAGAAAGTCTCACAGAGCGTTCTTCCTCTGCTCTCTCCCTCCTGAAACACTTCTGAAGTCTCTGAAGCACAGAGATTCTGTATTCATCTCATTTGTTAACTGCCTTCAAACAGCTCTTTAGACTGTTGCTTCTGAGTCTGGCCATTCATCATTAAATGAATGTTATCCAAATTTTGGTCAAAAATAGGATGAATTACAAGCATTTCAGTTTCAATTTCAGTCTCTGTTTGTTTTTCTCCAAGCTACATAATTGAGCTGCCATTTCTAAATCACTGTTCCTAGCTTCTTGTCGCTTAACATCTCCAGCATTTCAAGCAGATTAATCTTGAATCCTTTATTGTGCAACTACATTTCAAATGGAAATAGCATCAATTCCTAGATGTTATGAATCTCATCTTTGTACCACATATGGACGGTATTATTAGCACTTACAAAACGCAAGCAAGAATGAGCGCTAAGTCACACGGGGTCGGTATGTATGGGAATGGAAGGTGTCTTGTTCTGCACCATGTCTGTTGATAAGTGCATATCCACCTAGCAGAAAACTGGGTTGTGATGCTGCTAACAATCTGCTGTGTCAGTTACTGGATTTCCTTTGAGATGTAGAGGACTTCTGTTTGACTTCTTCCAGTTCCTCTGACCATTACCTGCTTTGTTATTCAAATGAACTTCATTCGGATGGGAGGCTGTGCTTAGTATATGGATGAGTTACAGTAAAATTCAGCCTGGCTGTTTGAAAAGTGTGCATCAAGATGGAATGTATGCACATAGCATCCACAGGCTGCTCAGTAATTTAGGGAAGTCTTAGATAAAGCAAAACAAAACAAAAAACAAACATGGTATGTCAGTACCAAATTCTGAACTTTGACTTGTTTCGGGACTTAGGTTTCAAAAAATTTTAAGCTATTTTTCCATAGTTTCCTGTCTGTTAACACAAGTAGGCTGTTGAAAAGAAAACAATTCAGTGTTATCTGTACGTTCTGCATGAGACAGTATATTCTTGGAAATGAAGCTGAACTCATGAAGGGACAGAGACACAGAGACTTAGAATGACTCCTCAGGACCAGCCTGTCTATCTCAGGTATGAGAAACACACAGCAAAACTGGATCAGGGACTGAATTTTATAAAGTGGCTGCTTTGAGCAGGGAAAGCTATCATCTGTAGATATGTGAAGATGATATTATGAAGGCAAAGAAGGCAGAAGGTCTGATGTGGACCATAAACTTGACTTGCAGAAAGGGAGGGAACAGGTGAAAAGTGTTGTGAAACCTTAAGGACAGCCCCAAAACATTAAAAGCTGCTTTGGTATAGAAAATACTTGGCCAGATTTGTGTTTCTTGCATTCCTGCAACGCTCTCTGTGAAGAAGTTAGTCATGTGGTAGACTGAACAGAGGGCTGTGGGGTCTTCCCCTCCCTGTCTCCCCAGGGTATGGAAAGGTCTGCCACAGAGTATAAGAAGCCCTGGAGATAAGAGTTGTGTCTCACTACTGCACTGCAGAGGTGAGCGGAGGAGCAGGGCAGCCTCTCACTTGGCTACGGCTTAGGCGCGGCGCTTCCCACAGCAGTCCCGCCCCCAGTACCGCGCCACGGGGCGCCGGGTGCCGGTGTGCCTGTGGAGGGCGGCAGGGGGCGCTGCTGCGGCTCAGCCCAGTCGGCGGGGGGGCCGCCATTTCTACGACCGCCCAATCTGTGTTACCCTTAGCGTGTGTTTCGCTGCAAAGGTACTTGCAAGTGCCTTATGTTAATGTCTTTTCCTTTTTCCTTGTTTCTCTCCTGAGAATTATCTTCTGCTGTTCTAGTATTAAATGTCTAAAATGTCAGCTAGCTAGTCACTGATTAAAATGGGAATGACTCTTTCAGGTACATTTTAGGATAAAGTTTATTTCAGTGCCACTGCTGGAAGTGAATTAGCAGTAAGAAATGTGTATGTCAGAGCAGCTCAAATTATTCGGAAGGAGGAGAGTATTTGAGAAGTCACATTTTAATTAGCTTTGGTTTCTGCAGCTTGCTTTGCTTGAAAACACTGTCTTGAAAAGTGCTGCTTTAGAATGACTCTCAATTTTTATTTCTATGCACTCTGTGGACTTGAATTATAAGAGGATGCAGAAACAGACAAAAAAATCAGTGGCTGGGCTTCCCACTATGGCTACTTCAGCAAAGCAAAATGAATGCACTTCATGTAATAATCTGCAGTAATTTTTGGTGTGTTAGTTTACTCTTCTCAGGACAGTTTAAATGCAACAATTAGCTGGTGTCACTATGTTATAATGTTATCAAATGGTAGATTAAACATAGACTTTTGTTAGGCTTTAGAACAAGCATTGTTTAAATTACAGTACTGCCTGTGAAGTATATAAGTTGCCCATGTTTCTTTAGGCCAAAATGTTGCTTAAGGAAAAACGTAAGAATTAAGGGTACAATAATACACTGTCAGCGTTTACCCTCTCTGACAGCATGAGAAATGCTTAATTACTGTGATAGAGATACTAGCCTTAGATTTTAACAAATGTATTCAGCTGCAAGATGCTCCTCTGATCCCACTCTGGTGAACCTGCCTTACAATGCTGTGCCCTACACTCAAATTCCTTTTTTTGTTTTGTTTTGTTTTGTTTTTGTTGACAGCATTTCAGGAGCAACTGCTGTGATAAAGGTTGTTGTTATCTAAAACGAAGCAGAGGCATATATTAATGCCAAAGTCCCTTAGTGGGCAAAGAGCATTAACAAATCAACCCAAATAGTTTAAAGACATTCTGCCACACCGTTTTTAACCTCTTCTGTTGGAATATTCCCTTTCTTTCACTAGAGGGCACTATTAAACAGAGAATACTATATTTTAGTTTGTGGGTTAGAAAAGAGACTTCTGTGCCCAGTTCAAGAAATCCTGAGAGAAATGCAGTTTTCAGTAACTGACTTTAATTTTTTTTTTTTTTTTAACCTGTACTGTCACTTTACCATCCTTATTTTTCTCCACTGGGAAAAAACACTAGAATCATGTCAGCCAAACATCAGACCTATTTCACTGCTTCATGAATGTAAACTCAGCCTCAAAAAAAAAAAACCCCCAAAAAACAAAAAAACAACAAAACCAAACTAAACTCAAACAAAAAACACCTAATAAAATAACACTGGTGTCAAAAGGCATAGAGTGGACAGAACAGTGGTTAAAGGGAATTTCATCTACAGAAGTGGAGATGGCTTTCATTTTAATTGTGAACGTAGCTAATCCTTTGCTCCTGAAAGTCTCTCTTCCAAGATTCAGAGAATGAAAATTAGCAAGACACTTTCATAGTTTTATCTTAAAACTGATGCCTTTTCTATTAAAAAAACAAACAAGCAAACAACGAAGAACAAGACAAACCTTTCTATCTTTTGACAAATACTAAATGCAAGAAATATCAGTCTAAACAGTTGTGAAATGAGAGCTACTGAGTGCAGGTCTCAAGAAACCTATAAATTTGACTTCTTTACAGCAGATTTCTTTATCCCACTGGTAATAGCTTGCAGTATGAAATACCTTTATTTTAGAAACCATTTTGTGGTCTGCTGTATTTGTCTGCTTGCAGAACATGGGGGAAAATCCACATGCTACAACCCTTAGACCTCTTCTAAGAAATGTAATAATGTTTCTCGATACAGAAAAGTGAGGTGATGACCTAAGGCATGTATTATTGAAAACAAGATGGGATTTTTCCAGCACTGTCCATCTGGTGTATTTCATAACACAGTGTTAATATAACTAAATGTGTAGAAGACCAGACACAAAAACAGCAGCTTTAGGGAATGCAATAATGAAACTGTTTCACCAGTTTTTGTTCTGCTGGAGACAGTTGGATTACAATAGATGCCTGATGGCCAGGGCACAGCGGTGCCAAAGAAGACAAATAGATAAGGAAAATACACAGATTGAGAACAGTGCTTAGGAATGCTGATGCTTAGTTCAATAGATTCAAAGCTGAAGAAGGCATGGAGTTAAAGGACTATGGAGAAGTCCTTTAAAAATGTTTAATTTAAAAATGTGTTACTTTGCAAGCAATTTTTGGAAGGGGCTTCTTGTGCATAAGTACTACATTTCTTGTAGATCAGTATGAGTGCCAAAGTGAGGTTTGTGTTTGGACTTCTAGCAGGGGATTGAACTGGTTTATCTCCAGTGGTTCCTCCCAACGCCTATGGTTCTGTGATTCCTACTTCAGATGCTGAACATGCTAATTGCTATGCTCTTTCCCTTTCTTGTTCCTTACTGGATCTTGTAGAATACCAACATGTGATTTGTGAAGAATTTGTTAACTCCAAAACTTGTGAAACTGTTCAAACTCAAAGCAAACTGAAGTACTGAAACTGAGGCTGGATGTGGGAGTGCTGCCGGATGTTCCCACAGTGTGTTACTTAGTGCATATTGTGGTCTTCACAGCTGCCAGTGAAGAGGACTGTTGGTGCAAAAATGCTAAGCTCTCTCCTTGCGCTACATTGCAAAGCAGTATGGTGAGAAACTGCTCATTGGCCCCAGAATACAACTCTGTGATAGTCTACAAGCAAAGAATATGTGTATTTTCTTACTTCTCCCCTTTTAGCATAGTTATGTACTGTGCTATAAGGGGACAATGTAAACCCCCAGCTGATATTTTCTGGACCGTTTATTGAAAATGAGCATCCAGGCCCTTTGACTTCCCATCAGATCTCAGCTGGGTGGTCTGTTCTGTTTCTCTTAATGGTGTTTGTGACTCTAGGGCACAGATAAAGTAAAAAGTAACGGCACGACAAGAAAAAAATAAGGGGGAGGTGTGAATGAGACAGTTCGTAGTACCCTTTTTAAGTGGGTCACCAGGTTAGACAAGAATCATAAGAACATGAAATGTTACTTGAATACTTTATCACTTTACATACAAGATTATTTAAATGATAGAGTTCTTGGTTCTGTACATGAAAATCCATATAAATGCTCTTGCTTGACCTGTGCATTTCCTGTGCTCCTTGTGCTCAATTTAGCATGTGATGTTTGGGCAGCGTCACACTGAATAATACATGTGTCTTTTAATAGCATTCTTGTGCTTTTTTTTTGTGTAGGCTCTGCCAGAAGCCAGTCAGAGCTGATGCTTGGCCTGTGCGCTTGTGACAAGAGCAGAGACTGGTATGTGGGACTTGATTGCATGTGGGGCTTTGTTGAAATGCTACTTGCAAAGAGCAAGTGACACAGCCATCATGGGTGCCATGATTAGAGAATAATGCCCTTCTGTGTCTTCTCTTAGCTAAGCAACTATTCTATATATGTACATTAAAAAAACCTGCTGAAGCAGCAACAGAAGGCATTGAGGAGAACTGAGGGTAATGTGAGACCATCAGCCTGTTTTGATTTTACCTATTTTACAGGCATAGGAGCTCACTGTCATAGTTGGCACCAGTTACATCTGTTCTCTTTCCAGTTTCCTCGCATCTTTTTTTCTTTCTTTTGGTTTATAATGTAGTCATTAGAAGTGTAATTTGGAGCTGTTTACTTATGTTTTCTTCTCTTAAATAACACTGATTTGTAATGATGTTAACTGCAGAGAAATGTTAGCCTTCATCTAGAAGTCAAGTATTTTCAAAAGGCATTTCCTCCTAAGCTCTCAAGGCAGAATCACAGAATCACCAAGGTTGGAAAAGACCTTCAAGATCATTCAGTCCAACCATCCACCTATCACCAATAGTTCTCACTGAACCATGTCCCTCACCACAACATCCAAACACTCCTTGAACACCTCCAGGGTCGGTGACTCCACCACCTCCCTGGGCAGCCCATTCCAGTGCCTGACCACTCTTTCAGAAAAGTAGTATTTCCTAATGTCCAGCCTAAATCTCCCCCGGTGCAGCTTGAAGCAGTACCAGCTCACTTACTGTGTGGCAGCCCCCATCCCTTACCTGTACTTGATGTGAGATGAGAAAGACAGGGATAACTTTCTATTACAAATCTAGCTGCAGGATGAGAAGAGAGGAGAAAAACTTAGATGCCAGATATATATAATTGGATGCTTGCCACTGCAGCCTCTGCAGTGTAGGCCACATGCCAATTCCCCTTAGCCTGGTAAGGCAATTGATTAAATAAAGTTAACCACTGTATAATTCTAAACTTTCACTCTTGCTGGCTCCATTTCTCCATTTTATCTAATTTCTTTCCTTCCAGAAGATGCTGCTACAGCTACTCATAGTGTTGCTGACTATGAAAGTGACAGAAATAGCTTTTTTTTTTTCTTTTTCTTTTTTTTTTTTCCCCCTTATTTAGAGTGATAGGACAGGAAAGTGTATTTGCCTAGGACATTTTGCCCTAATAGAAATCCTATACAGTTACAGTACATTTTACCCTCCCACTCATATTTTCTAACCACCATTTAACTGGGTACCAACCTGATTTGAATGGCTGGGAGAGCAGGTGATAATACCCATGAGGTTGTGCAGCCCAACAACTAGCAAGGAGCTAATATTCCCACAGTCTTCTGGTAGTTCTTGTTTGGTGAAAGTGGAGAAATTGACCTTGAATTTTCCAGAACTTTGAGGTGGATCTGCTTAAAACTCTTTCTTCTAGTGAGTTCTGAAAAGGCTACATTTTCTTTTTAAACTGAAGGCAAGTGAGATGATCAGAATATGAATTAGAATAGTTACTTTATTGTTGTTGTTCAAATAATGAAAGCTGAAGATGACTAGAGATGGAATAGAAACAAATGTACATACTTAATTTTCCTTTTGCCTCTCTGTCATTGCAGTTGGATTCTTATTTCCTTCTTCCTTTCCAGAAGCTCAGTAGCTTCCTGGGTAGCAGAAAATTGTGGACAGTCTTCTCCAATCCATGGAAAGTTTATTTTCTTTACTATAGGGACTGGAGTGTCAGTTGCTTTCTTCTCTCAGTGGTCTCTTTTCTTGGGCTCTTTGTAGGCACCCACTTCTTTGCTAAGCTCCTTCTCCTCTTCTTGTGGCACCTCTGGAACTTTCTGTTTCTCACTGGTAATAGCACAGACAAAATAAGTGGAGATACACAGAATAGATTAAGTCCTGAATCAGAATTGTCTAAATTCTGCAAAAAACACCCACTCAGAAATGTATTGAGGTCATTCTTGCCTGGTGATAACTTCTTTGGCTCCCTGCCATGGCTACAGTAAGTCTTCTGCATTCTACACAGAAACTCTTTGCATTCTTCCAGGCCTTGATACCAAAAGCTGTTTTAGATGGTTCCCTCAGTCCCTCTGGTAAGATTTTTTTTTTAGTCTTAGTCTTAAGACTATTTTATGAGTTATTTTTCTGATTTTTCTGTCCTCATTTCTTTTGCTTTTGAAACGTCTCCTGAAAATTTACCTAAGCTAAAGGAATTTTTCAATCATTTTTGTACTGTTCTTAGAACATATAATTATTCCTGCTGTGAAACTCAGTACTTGCTATCAAACATTAGCTAACAGAGTGACATTTTTAGTAGTTGCATGTGGCCACCTACTGCTGTTCTGAGTCCCTAAATCTGTTGCTGAGTGTACAGGAATATTTTGATATTGATTGCAACTATACTAAGAAAGAAATGAGTGCTGATGGGAACACTGTAGTGAGACTTTTTTTTTTTTAATGGCTATTTCTAATTGAGAAAGTAGGAAATGGGAAACAAAAATTATCTTTATAGAAAGGGTGTGTGTTTCAAATAAGTAATGATAAACACAATTAAGTGTAATTTATTTTTTGGTCTTGGTATTCTCTGCACAAAAGTCTTCCTGTGTGTAAGTGGAACTCTGAGCTCAATTTTATGTCTAATATTTGAAGATTTTTTTATTAACAGTTTTAGAGTTGTAGAATTTGATCTTATCACTGCTCCATAACCCACTCAATTCATGTTTTTAATACAGATACTACTGTCAGAAATCTTGGGACTCAAATTTAGAGTGTGATCTCATCTAGAACTTATGTTTGTCTATCAAGTAAAAGATTGAACCCATCTCTCGTTTGCAATGTAGGCTTAGATCTGTTCCTTTGATTTGGTCCTGGTCTACATTTGCATGTATACATACTTAAGATAAACCTGGTAATTATCCCTCTTGGCTGATTATTTTGGGGATGATGATGCGAAAGTCATAAGCATTCACTTCTGTGGTGTTATCCCACTCCACCTCCTCGCCATGTGTTGAATTGCTATGGTATTTTTATTTGTCTCTTGTCTAGTTCTCTTCAGCTTTCTCTTTTCTCACCATGGACTAAGAAGCTTGTAAGAACTGTATCTTTTTTATTTTCTCCTTTCTCTCTCTCTCTCTTTTTTTTTTTTTTTTTTTTTCCCTTCTAACTGAATGTGTGTGAGTGAAATGAGAGAAGAGCACTGGGCTGCTTTCTTTGCGTTGGTGTTTACTATGAGTCATAACAACAGCTTGGTACTCTCGAAAACTTTTCTTGTGGGAGAATCAACAGCATGGGTGCAGCTGAAGAAACAGCAGAATGTACTGTACATGCAGTTCTCTGACTCAAAGAGAAAATGGTGGATGATGGGAGTGCATTTTAATGGAGGTTTACCCTTAACTCATGCTATGGATATATTTCTGCTAAGGAAGGAAACCTGATTGCTCAAGGTTTGCATTGAAACTGGACTTGCTGGGGGTTATTTTGGTAATAGATGACTTTTCATAGAACTGCTAAAATAAACAGTGTGAGAAGTCTAGAAGGATTATTTCTACATTAGCAGTACATAAAAGCTAAAAATAAGACGATATATTCATAATGCTTCTCTCCAGTTATTCTGAAATTACCCTGATTCAGAATATTAAAGACCGATTTAATTCTTATGCTTTGTGTTTCTATGACCCCAAACTACTCACAGTTTCTTACACTTAGCTCAGAAACGAGGTCCTGAATTGATACAGAAGTGAACATTTATTGGGATCTTAAATGATTGGTTATAAACGAAAAGAAGACTATATTGTCCTGATTTCTAGTTGAATGATCAACTTTGTAATACTCTGTCCCATTTTAAATGACTGAAACAAGCTGTAAGAGGCAATATTCAGCCATACAGCTGAAAGCCCATTTACCATGGTAATAAATGAGACTCCACATCACTTTCTTGATGCAAAGCGCTCTTGAACAATAATATCACAACTTGTCTGTTTTCAGAAGACTTAATGGTGCTAATTATAGCTTCCAGGCTTGGCTCCAGTTCCAACACTCAGTTCAGAACACAGGGAAAGCAACAGATGCTAAGACATGATGTTGGGGTACTAGGGTGAGGTTAGCATACAGTTCATGTGACTTGAGACATAATACATCCAGATAAAGTAGAAGGACATAGCGAAGTGGTTCCAATTACTCATCATGACCTGCAATTTCCTAGGTAAAATTAAAAAAAAGAAAACAACTTGAACAAAGCTTGCCTACATATAGTCAGAAAATATGTTCTCTAGACAAATAGTTTCAGTGATCAGCTTTGCTGGATGGTCAGCATTTACCAGTTTTCCACAAGCCATGCCATTTGACAGGTAGTAATTTTACAGGTGAATAATGATGCTGATTGCTAGTAAATCCCAGGTATTCTTAAATTACAAATGAGCATGCTAGACATTATGCAAGGAGATGGGGACTACACTTGACATAATAAAGATTCTTCCAAATTAATGACTGTGCAACCAATCTACCTTTGTACTGAAAATATTAACTAGGAATAGGAAGGAGTTTGTTGCAGTACAATTGTAGTATGTTATGGAAGTGCAAAATTCCACAATTCTCACATAGCACGTGAGAAATGGCTCCCTGTCAAAGAAGAAATAGCCATGATGCTTACAGAGGCAAAGGCAAAATAACTGCACAAACTTGCACAAAGCTGATGTTAAAAGTATATATAAAATTAGAACTATTTTGTGTTTGTACCAGTAGAATCATTATGGGAATCTGGCATTGCCAGTTTTAAGCAAGAATCTGTCTGGAAAATTGGCCTAGAATATACTGTTATTAAAATCTGTTTTCAGTAATACAGCGAACGAGAGCTAGGACTAGAAATGCTGTTGACTGAATTTCTATGGGCTGTGTATGTTTCACAGTTAGATGTCACTTTAGAAAAAAAAGAGCTGAGATAAGTATAGTATCAAGTTCTGAGTCAAAAGGCAATTATACTGATACCAGAGTCACACCTGAGTGTGACTGATGTGAACTGCTTACAGCAGCCAGACAGAATCGTGGTTGCATGCAAGGTTAATGACTGCATTGAACCTGCTCTCAGATGTTTAGTTCTGGCTAAATATTAAACAGAAGAAAACAAAAGTGAAAACATTACCTATGTCAGAACAGTTCATCTCTTGCGAACACAATACGTCACATAGCTTCTTGACTGAGAAGAAATATTGGTTTGGGCATAAATTTTTGAACTGTGGTGATATGCTCATTTTGTCACTGACCTCAAGCGTGACTTCAGATTTACAGGTTTGTAAGGCCAAAAGGGAACATATGCCTTGAGCTCCTCTATGATTCAGGATGTAAAACTTTGCTTAATTCCTGCAAGAAGCCTGTGATTAAAAAAACAAAAGAACAAAAGAAAACAAACAAACAAACGAACAAAAACCTGCATGTCATATTCTGCAGAAAAATATCTTGTCTTGATTTACATAGAATATATGGTTATGTGCATTTCTAGTAGGCTTTCCTAGGAAGTTATTTGCCCTTGTTGCAATTATATGCCTGGTTTCTAATCCAAATTTCTAGTTAATGTTCATTATGCTGACATTTCTATTAGAAGAGTCTTCCTGGCAGTAATGCCTCTCTGCTCTGATTGAGGGGATTAATTAAACGTTCTCTTAGATAGATTAAATTGCTTAGTCATAGTTGCATATTTTCTGAACTTGTATCTTTCTTGTAGTTTTTTTCTGAAGTCATTTCCAATTATTCACTTGCAATGTGGATAGCTACATTTATCATAGCATTGTACTTGGAACTACAGTTCAGTCAGTAATCTACCCCTAGCTCCTTCTAAATTTGAAATTACAGTCCTCCATTTATCATGTGCTTTGGCATATGTTCTTTTTAACTAGATTTTTATTTGGCTGTATTAAAATTGATATTTCTTAGATGAACCTATCTCACCAAAGCCATTCAAATCAATTTGATTTGTCGTCACAATTCATTTGCACTCTGTTGCCCTTTTGTCAGCTGCAAATTATATCAGCAATAAATGGATCTTTTCTTCTGAGTTATTCATAAGGACATGGGCTTGCATGAGGACTCGTGGTCAGTTCAGAAGTAATCCATGCCAGTGCTGGCAAAAAGATTCTCACAACATAGTGTTTTGACATTTATAATTATTGCTGAGACCTGTCCATAAAACAGTCCACACACTGTTCAGCTCAATTGTGCATTGGCATTGTGCTATTATTTCATCATCATGTGAAACAACTAAATATTTTATCACAATGCTTCCAAGACATTTTATCAACACGTTGAACATGTTAGAGAAATACATATTTCATACAAATTTAAGACCAGTTTTCCATAAAATATAGGCTATCATTATATTGGAGGTATATTCCAAAACAGTCTTGTTACTCCTTTGCATGTGATAATAATTCTAATTGGATCACCCAGATAACTGCCTTTATAATTTTTATATTGCTAGCTCACTTCTATTTTTTTTTTTCCAGACAGTGGAATCATCTCTAATAGTTAATATTTTTATTACAAATTGTATTTAGTGTGATACATAAGGAACAATAAAAGGTGTGAATTGGCTGGACTGCTGGGCTCAAAGAGTCCTGTTCAGTGATGCAAAGTCCAGCTACCAGACAGCAAGTAGCAGTGTCCCTCAAGTTTCAGTTGCTGGGATCCATACTGTTGAATATTTCCATTTACAGCCTAGGTGACAGGACAAAATGCACTCAGCATTTTGTGGGCAGCATCAGTTTGAGGGAAATGGCCAATATGCTGAGGGCTGCTATTCAGAGAGCTGCTATTCAGAGGGACTAGAACAGACTAGAGAAGTAGACTGATAGGAACATTGTGAAGGTCAAGAAAACAGAAAAGCAGTATTTTTTTTTTAATCTTGGAAGGAATAACACCATGTGACAGTAAATGCTGTAGGCCAACTATGCTGGAATCAGTTCTGTAGGGAAATGTCTTGTAGTCCTGTTATGCAGGAAGTTGAACATGAGGCTGCAGTGTGCTCTTGCAGCAAAGAAGGGCAGTAGCAGGCTGGGCTGTGTTAGTCATGGATATATTGGAGCAAATCCAGCAAAAGACCACAAAGATGATTAAGGAATTGGAGCATCTGTAATAAAAGCAGAGGCTGAGAACTGGGACTACTCAGCCCGATGAAGAGAAGGTTCAGGATGAACATCATCAGCATGTCTTAATATCTGATGTAAGTGAAGGTGACCAGGTTCTTCCCAGTAGCAGGGCAGGAGGCAATAGGCATGAACTGAAAGACATTCAATTACATTCCAACATTAAAAAAAACCAACAAACCTTTTATTATGAAGGTGGTAAAACATCAGCACAGGCTGCTCAGAGAGGCTGTGGGGTATTAATTCTTGGAGATATTCAAAACCTGATTGGACACTGCCCTGAGCAACCTGTTGTAACTGGTCTTGCTTTGAGTGGGGGTTTGCACTGGACAATCTACAAAGCTCCTTGCTATCCTCAGCCATTCTTTGAGTGAACTGTGGAATCCAAAGATATGCTGTGTACTGGTTCCCTCTCCACTTGTGATTTGTGCTGTTAGAGAATTGTATCTGAGATGGTACATCTGCTGTTTTTCCTTGAAGTTTTAACTGCAAGTATCTAATTCCAATGAATTTAAATATATTTATTATTATTATTTGCTGTCTAATATCTTTTGTTACTTAGAGACAATCAGGAGATGATTGTATCAGTGTAAAACCAGAAAACACCATCCTTCTCTTCCCAAGTAGAAAAAACTTACTGCTGGACTAGGTACTTCTGCATTTTTACAAAGACTGCTCAGTTTGAGACATATACAGACCAATTATGTAAGTCTGCTCTTTCCCATAACTGGAGGAACAGACCTCTGTACTGTATCTCCCTGTCTGTAAAACTTGTTGATATGCATCAACTCTGAAAGCCCGAGCAAGGTGAGAGTTCGTTGGTGTTCATGCTGGTGCTCATGCTGGTAGATAGTTGGGCATGAAAAAGACTGAGCACAAAAGGTGGAAAAAGGCAGGATGAAGTGATATTATCTTTCCAGGTGGCTGTTTCCCAAGCTGACAGTTTTTGCGTGTTTACTATGCTGACTGTATCACTCAGATCATCAGCTGTGATTTGATAAGATTCCCGAGTCTGGTGGTCTGGAATCAGTCTAATGGATTTTTGTGTTCGTATGCAAAATGAAGTATAAAATAAACTCATTGCTGAGAGTTGGAACAGTTACCGTAGGCTGCTAACCATATGTGAGAGCAAAGTGCGTGACTTTTATACGATTAGCATGAATCAGAGGTAACCTACTATTTTTATTGCATTGACATTCCTATTAAATTAATTTGCAAAAGCTGAATGTTTGGAGTGCTTTAGACGTTATTAACCACAGATCTTTTAGAATGAGGGTTGTTTCTGCTTACAGCACCTTGATTAATGTGCAGTGTGTGGTCTGTCCCTTCAGATTCTTTGTGATTTCTGCATTTGAAAGAGGCCATAAAAGGAAAAAAAAAAAAAAAGATGCAGATGCTTTTCAAGTATATTGATGTCAAATGGAGCTGAAGGCACTAAAGATGGCATGTCATTGGATGGATACCACTGGCTTTCAACATAAAAATCTAAATATAGAAAGAATTAGACAATTGCTTGTAATTTCACTAACACAAGTGCCAAGATTCCTCTAGTTTCTAATGGGGGCAGGAGCTGACCTTTGCTGTCCTCATTTAAACAATACAGAAACATAATGGTAAGTAATTAAGAGACGTGGGCTTTTATCATTTTTAATTCCACGAAATTTTGTGTTATTGTTTATAGTATTTTTTTTAACTCTTAAAATATGTAGTTATGTAAATCTCAGATCTCTTCATGCAGCAAATATCTATATGAGTTTGGAGGTCAAAGTCTTGTGAAAATGTACTGAGTGTAGAAATTAATCAACATACAAAATGTAATGGATTTGCAAGTACTAAATAAAATGTGAATTCTGTTTTTCTCTTACAAAAACAAAACAAAACAAAACAAAACAAAACAAAAACACACCTCTGTGATTTATTTTTATAAAAGTAAGAAATTGCTGTTTGACAGTCCATCCCCTCAAGAATAGTAGCTTTCAAAAAGATGCTTATCAAAAATGATGTCTTTAAGCACTTTTGGTATTTCCCACTGGGAAAAAGATGGAATATCTAGCTGTTGTTAAGTGATGGAGGAGTAATGAATTTAATCAAACAACAATAACAAAAAAAAACGCCACATCACCACAGTAGCATTGCACTACAGAACCTAAACCAGAGCTGAATGAAAGTCACTCAGAAGGCAAGAGGTGAATGTGTAGCTTTGTATTTATCTGGGGCTCATCATCCAAAAGCAGAATTGAATTAGGGAATATAACTTCCCAGAGATTAATTAACTAATTAATTTTCATTTGACAGCTTGTCGGTTTGTCTGTTAGGTGAAAAAGTTTCAGCACTTGCTTAGAAAGGTGTTTTTTCTGACTCATGCCTTCTACTTCTATATATCCAACCAATGTCACCATAATTTAATATTAAGCTTGTGTCTAATGCTCTGTATATTTATATTGGCAAAACTTCCCAGGCTCATACATTGCCTGCCTTGGCATTTGTATTCAGGTCAGTCATCAAAAAGAAGTAGTTGGATTGAATTTAGTTCTGTTTTACTGTATGTTAAGGGAATGGGTTGGCAAGTAGGGAAGGAATTGATTTTAGTTATAAAATGGATAGAAATCAGTCTGGTGTCACCATTGTTTTAAGTTGGGGAGGCAGGTTGCAACAGAGATCCTGTGAAGCAATGCACCACTGGGAGATTTGTCTCACCCTGTACTGAGAAGTGTTAATCACTTAACTGTATTTTTCACTCGATATCATATGTTCCTGCATTTAAAATGGAGTAAATCTCTGTTGGCTATTCTTGTTCCATCCTAATGAAAACCAGAAATAAAATGGTAGCAGGCAGAAATTTGATTCATCACACACATTTTTGTGTTTTTGGTTTGTGCCCTTACAAAGATGTAGGTGGTAATACTTCCTTCAGATAATGAGAGACAGAAGCAAGGGGTATACTGGTAAGATAAAGAAGGCCATAGCAACTTAGGAATGGGAAGATAGGAGGTTGGGTGGTCTCTTGAGTAACCTTTATACTAATTGTGCATGTGTATAATCTGGGCTGGTAAATTTTTGGCTTTCCATGGTGTTAATTTATGGATTTGCATGTGAAAATGCAGTAGTTTTAAACAGAATCCTATCCTGGAAGTGGTCTAGAAAGGCTGGGACATAGGAAGCACATCCAACAAGATATAGCCAGAGCCAGATCTTAAATATTCTAACTTTAACCAGTTGCTTTATTCACTAAGTGCAACCTATTTAGGTGTTTAATATTGATATATTTGTTTTGGGTATGAATAATTTATCAGCTTCTTCCTAGGTCCTTTAGTGTCTGGCACATTCCACTTCGGTTATTTGCTCATGTTTACTCTCGAGTCTGAGTTTTGCAGCTTCAAACTAGATTAGATATTGACAAAATATGTACTTGAGAAAAATCTCTCAGATTAGTGTTGCTTACATTGGGCAGCTCTAAGTCTTTTCAGGACATTTAACTTATTCACTTCTAGGCTAAGAAATTAACTGTTTTGAATGGATACTTCTGTGTAATTTTACCTATGCCTGCTGTCATGTACAGATGAATTAGATATCTGAAAGAAAAACTGCTATATTCAACAGAAGAAGATAACGGTAAGGTTCTACTACTATGCTGTGTCTCAGGTTGTTTCCCAATAGCTAATTTAAACAGAGGAGAATTTACCTAAAATAATCAGCATTTATTTATTTATTTATTTATTTATTTATTTATTTATTTATTTTGGTACAAATTATTATTTAGAGTTGTATCTACAGGAAGCAATTAACAGAGATTGGATATACCAACCTTGCCAAGAGGAAATGTGAAACTGCATTCATTGTTTGTGGAAGATGCTACTTTGGAAATCATAATTCAAGGCTGTTCCTCTTGAGCAGGAAGACTGCCTGTAATTTTGCTTGTAATGAGCTTGTAAATTTTATCCATTGATAGAAAAGTCGTCTCAGTGTTAATGGCAAGAGAAAGCATCTGGACAGCAAAAGAATGGCTGCCAAGCACACAGTAGAAGGCATTTCAAACTGAGCCACAGGAAAGAATTAAAAGAACAAAAAATAAACGTAGTGTGGGAGGAAACTCTTAGATTTGCTGAGGAAGTGGTGGCTCATGTATCTGGCCAGAGAAAAGAGCCTTTTTTTCCCCAGAGGTCTGCCAGGTTAATCTGTTTCTTTGCTTGTCTATGTATATTCTTTACTGGTTACATGTGTATTTAGATGTGAATAAGTTATTTTGAGAGGTTCTGTGTGCACAGATGTGGGTTGCTTGGAGTAGGTAAGGTGGGGGATAAGTTGTAAGACTTGCTCATGTTTATACCCATTGGGCCTTGAGATAAACATCCAAGATAACGTGTAGAGAGAATGTTGCATTTTGACTTCAGTGGTTACAGATGTATGTCTGATGTCTGAGTTTAGCAGCAGTTTCTTAGGAAGGAATAATCTCTGATACCTGGTTCAGTTGAAGGCTTGAGGAAATAGCTTTCCTGTCTTAAACTTCTCAGAGGCAGGCATGGCTTAAGAAGGCGTTTTGTCACCCAAAGCACTCTGCTTTCTGATATATATTTATCAGAGTAGCTCAGGGATCCACTGATTGAACAGAGACATGTAAAAGCAAAATAACTGTGTGTAGAGAATCCCGTATACAAAGACTTTGATTTTTTTCCGTAGTGGGAAAAGTACTCCAATCATACCAGAGAAGAGGAGGCTTGGAGGAGACGTTATTGCTCTCTACAGCTGCCTGAAAGGAGGCTGTGGCAAGGTGAGTGTCAGTCTCTTCTCCTGCATTAAGTAGTGATAGGTGATAGAGAATGACCTCAAGTTGCACCAGGGGAGGGTCAGGTTGGATATTAGAAAATATTTATTCTCCAGAAGAGTGGTCAGGCACTGGAATGGGCTGCATAGGGAAGTGGTTGAATCACCATCCCTGGAGGTGTTCAATAAATGTTTAGATGTGGTACTAAGTGGTTTTGTGGTGGTAGGTGGAAGGTGGAAGGTTGAACTGGATGATCTTGGAGGTCTTTTCCAACCTTGGTGATTCTATGATTCTATTATACTGGCTCTGGGTTGAAGTATTTTCTATCCTTTGATTAGTAACATATTAGCAAACCATAGGTAGGTCTCATAGCATGTGAAATTATGATGATTAGCATCATAGTCATTATATGATCTCAATACATTCAATGTCTGTTGAACATAGTAGGAGAAAATCTTGCTTTAGTTGTAGACCAATATAATCTTAGATTAGGTATGGCTCTAAAATATACAGTAGAATAAAAGTGTGTGACAGCCATGCTTGAAATTATTGGAGATGAATATGTATAGTGTTTCAGGTAGTTAGTGAGCTGTATAGTGCACTCCGAGTACAGCAGTGTGCTGTTGTACCTGATGTACCTGATCTGATGGCAATATTACCCGAGTGTTTCATTGTATATGAAAACCTTATTCTTCCTCAAAAGGACAAGGAGCAAAAAGAAAGGAAAAAAGAAAAAAAAGCTAAGGAAAGAAATTTCACATCAGGTGAAATATAACTTCCTGTTAATTACTTAAATAGTGCTGTATTTATAATTTGTCATTTGTACCTCAAAGGGAAAATGTCGTGAAAACAAGAAATTTCATTCCAGTGATAATTATTAGACTGATTAACACAAATAATTATTAGGCCGAGAACAGAAGTTCCAGCATGAGCTGGAATGTGAGTCTTTGGAGAGAATAAAATAAAGAATACCAGAGTAAAAAGATACATAACTCTGGGAAGATGCACTGCCTTCTTTCAAGCCAAATAAATCAAAATAACTGTGGTCACAGTATTCTGTAAAGTGCTGCTATTGCTCTATTCTGTGCATCCTCAATAGGTGTATTTTTCTGTGTGTGGTATGGTTGGATTGAACTATAGGTCAAAATATTCCATCTGGGTGGCTTGCATTTCTATCTAAAAATATGTGTGTCAGGTCCACATAGAAATAATCTGACTTTCAGAGTCACCTAAAATTATCTTAAATGTTATGTGGACTTTAAGATTCTCCTTGCTTCTATTTCAGGCTAAGATTTTTAGGACACCAGATACAGGAATAAGTGCCCCTGCTAACAATTTTATTTTCAGATTTGTTAGCGCTAGGGTTTAGCCATGTAAAATGATAGCTAGTTTTAATGTAAATTGAAATAATTTCTATGCTCACTTTTCTTTTTTCTTTTTTGTTTTCCTGTTATATTCTCCTTTTTGCTGTCATATACTTTAGCTTTAACTGTTGTAAGATTGGAGCTATTTAACTGCAGAGTGAAAAGATCTTTAGTTTCTCAAAGCAATAAACTATGTAGTTAGTGGTTTGCCACTAAATAGTAATGATAATGGACTGTATTTTCCTTTCTTCTTATGCTTTTCATATATTCCTCAAATGTGTTTTTTTTCCATGAAAATAAAACCATTGTGAGATGTTCAGTTTCCACTTGACATAGTGTTGGTCTGTACCTCTTTACAAAGATATTGCTGAAAAGAAACTGGAAACATCCAGACTAATTCTGCCTGGATAATTCTTTAAGCAGTCTCGTTGGAGAGAATGTCTGGGGGATACAAAGATAGTGAAATTAGTGACTACAGCCTGTGGAAAAATAGGGACATCTGGGAGAAGGAAACCCCAGTTTAGTGAGAGCAGAGACATCCAGAGTCAGACAAAACACCTTGTGCTATGTCATTGTTTCTACAGAGATTTTGGGGTGAATGCCTTGTCTAAGCTGGAAGAGATGAGGGAGAGGACTGCTGCCTGCCTTCCAGCAAGGTGATCCCCTGACAGGATATGTATGTTTCAGAGATGGTACTTGTGATTGTATGTGCTGGGAGACACACTAGCATTCCAGCAATTTAGCATGATTAACATGATAGTTAGAAGAAACTGCATAAGGAGCATCTTCTTCCATTCATCTGTTTTCTATTTGCCACAAAGGTATGTTTCTGGGCAGCGTGACTCTGGTGAAGGCCCGTCCCAGCTGTCGATGCATAAAGGTGTAGCGTGTCTCTCATGGTAGTTTTGCTGATGCTCATTTCTCAGGTTGTGTGCGTGTTTGTGCTTTTCCAAATATCTTAAAATATATATATATTAGTTTAGGGTGAAAGTACTTGGTTGTTCTTTGAACTTAGATAATAAGAAAGAGATGTGTGGGGTAGGAATAGATGCAAAGGAATTTAGGACTCATTCAGTGTGTCTTTGACAATTTATGACATGTATTCTTAGCTTTATGAATTTAAACCTTGTCTCTTAATATAGCCTGTAATTATTCCTCAGGGTACTTCAATTATTGAATGCCTATTTAAAGTATCTAATTTGCTACCTTTGTCAGATTTGTTATTCAAGTTCTATCAGCATTAATTTAAAACAACCCATCTTTTTTCTCTTCAGCGAATATTTTCCAATAATATGGTGAAATAAATCCTTTCTTTCATGCTGAAATTGATTTATTATCTGAATGTTTGTGCTTGAATAGAAAAAAATATTTATCTGTACAAATTGACATTTTGTACATAAATTCAAAATTGGATAGCTGATCCTTTTTTCAGTTTTGCTTTAAGTGACATAGTTTCTATTCTTGTTCTAGTGCTAGATAGTGTTACAATTTAATAGGACAATAAACTACAAATTACTGATTAGAAATGCTACACTGCATTGACAACTAATTTTCAAGACAGATAGATTCAGTAACTTGTCTATGTTGTGGAGTAAGTAGCATTTTGCAGCACTCAAAGCAATGGCTGTTACGTTTCCTGTACCTATGTAAAAATACCTTACAATGAAGCTAAACTCGTTCATGGATGTGTATATTTATGTAACATACATCATATAAGTTGCATGAACTCCCCATGCTCCTTCCCCAGAGTAGATCCTTCTCAGATCTTTCATCACTCTATGACAAAATCAGTAAAGGTTGAAGTTATGCAGGCTGAACCCCAAGTGAGGTTGGGCACTTGTAAATACAGTGAGAACTATGTAACTCTGTTCAGAGCTGTAAGAGGAACTCCAGTCAACTTGCCCTGTGTGGATTATTTTAGCACCTGTACTGGAGTGGCAATCTTTGTTCAAGGGGACTACTGGCCGAGACTTCTCCATGATACTCTTCCATGGCATTTTTTTCTGTAGTCCTCTTCTCATAAAACTGATAATGCTGTGATAACCCTTTTGAAAAGTTTGTATTCTCCTTTGTTTTTACATCTTGTTTCCCTTTCAGAAATGGAATAGAATAGAACATTAGTGACAATGACAGTGAGAAAAAGGTCTGATTTTAAAAATATGTAAAGCTATGCTACCTTGTCAGTCGCTGGCTCTGCTTTCCTTTTTGTTGTTGACAAGAGGATATGAAACTGGTGGTGGCAGTGTTAAGCAGCACAGAAGTTGGAATGTAAGTGCAAGATAATTTCTGTATCCTGAGATGAACTTGGTTAGCCAAGTTGGGTAACAAAGTCTGAGCACTTTGGGATGCCAGTCTAGCAGTAGGAACTAGTCAGAAGCAAGCATAGTTCTTGTAGAAAGCTGCAAAGTTGGTCTTGTGGGAGGAGGTTAAAAGAAAGTCTTTTAATGGTCAGTGAGAGTGGAGGGATGAGGATCTGGTGGGCAGCAGGTTTAGAAAGTGAGGTGTAGATTGGAAGAAAAGAGCTCATAAGAAAAAGGGAAAAAAATCCATTATAGCTTTCATAGGAGAGTGTTTAATTATCTCCAGCACAAAACAGCATTTCAGTCCTAATCATTTCCCATGCAAGAAGAAAATGAGGTAGATAAGCATCACCTTTATTGTTACTTTTGATGACAAAGATTAAGAAACTTACAGATGTTTCTAATTATCTGGAACTATAAGGGGCCTAACCTAGGAACTCAAAGGAAAAAAAAAAAAAGAAAAAAAAAAGGCTATATTTTTTTGTTTTGTTTTGTTTTGTTTTATTTTTTGTTTCAGAGAGCTGTGTTTGGACAGATACCAAACCTAAGCTGTAATCAGCAACTCAAGCTCTTGGTTGTGAAAGGTAAACTGTCCATCCATTAAAGTTTTATTTTCCACGAGAGGCAGATCAATAGCTGAATAATTGATTGGCTGACTAATTGAGAAGCTGAATTATTGAAGATTTTAAATGTGAATTTCTTAGCATGAGCTGGTTAGAGCCTGGGATAAGTGCCAGGAGAAGCTTAAGGTACATGAATGGAAGTAATTAGGTAGAGCTAGTCAGTACCCTTTACTGAAGATAAGATTATGCATGTCAGCTCTTGTTCTATGTATCCTCAACCTGTTATTTCTAAAAGTAATAACCAGTTGTTTTTTTTTTTTTTTTTCCCTCACTGGGATCCTAGCTTTCCATATCCCCATACGTCCTGCTTCTAATACCTCTTGGCAAAAAAAAAGCTTAACTGTTAACTGAATGTTATGATGCCGTTCAAAATTGTAAAAGGTGTCAGGCTGTGATTTTGCAACAGCTTTGCTCTTTTGTGACTTGATTGAATCCAGCAAGATTGGATTTAAATCAAATTGCTCCTGTGCTGTTGGTTGGAAAAAGCTTAAGTGAAGCATTACAGTGTTTTTCCTATCCATTCTGTTTGTTATTTATGTTAGGAAATGAGTATCTTGATGTTTGATTATATTTTTAAGGTACAATCTGCTGCTAGGGGCTGAACAAAGCTTTTGGAATGGAGATGGGAGAAATTTTATAAGTGCATTTTATGCTTAGGTTTTTGTAACCCAAGGCCTGACCACCATTCCCAGCTGGATATCCTAGCAGAAAGTGAAGGGGAGGGACTGTAGATGAAAGCATGTATATTCTGGGCAACCTTTATGCAAGTTTTTTTAGAACTTCTTCACGAACACGCTTTAATGCCTGTTTTACCCACATGAATTAGAGAGAAATTTACTGGTCTCGCTTGTATTTGGGTCAGCTCGTGTTTTCCACTATAAAGGCAGTTCTTTCTTTGGGAGTTCCTGAAGATGGCTGTTTATAGCAGAACTTTGATGATCAGCAGAGGGATTTTCTGTTTTAAAAGTCATTGTTTCTTGCTTCTCTCAAAAATATCTGTATCTAGTGAAAGTAATTGAATGGTATGCTACGAACAGTGAAAATGATAAACCAACACACATATACAGATGCACACACAAATTAATAAAAGGATATTCTTTGTAAACTTCAGCAGTAAACAGTTAGGAAATGGAATATTTACGATGTCAAACAGTGCACTAGGAGAGGAAAGACGTGTGAGACAGCATTTGTTGCTTGATTGTTATTTAATTCACCTGGCAAAAATAAAAACCCATAAAAAAACTAAGACTTGGCTGTGTCCTCAAAGAATAAATATGAATTCTTAAAGTAAAGGAGATACTGATACACTCAAAAACATATCAAAACAGTGAATTTGTGAAGTAGTGCAGTTTTCCTTGTTTTAGTTAGTGATATAGGCATAGTGATATAGGCATAGTAACAGGTTATTTGCTGGACTAACAAGTTTGTTAATTAAAGCTTGTGTAAAGTGAATAATTTTGTAAAATCAATTTCTATATTGCGCAGGTTTCCCTCTGAGAGCTTTCTAATTAGGGGATTAGAGACTAAAGAAAGAGTAATTGGGAACTGAATTGTATTGGGAGGGGTAATAAATGTAATGGGAAGTCATAGTTTGTTTGGGAATGGTCTTAAATGGAATTTTTGCTATATTAGATAAGGGATCATGAAATCCCCATTTAATATCCTATGAGGGAACTTAACACAGTGTCAAATGCATAGTAGCTTTTGACATCAAGAAGTTTCTTTGTTGACTGTATTTATGATGTGAAGCTCTTTCCTATTTGGACTGAAGATACATAATTCTTTCTCCTCATCAAGGTCCAGAGTGCTGTTTCTTGGTGAGGGGTGAACAAATAGAAAGCATTCACCTGGGTGCTATGGTACCTCCTGATTTTTGAGTATTGTTATATAGCTCCTGTCTGTTATCTTGTGAAACTGCAACTTTATCTAAAAAATGCAGGGCACGCTGCAAATGAAAAGTGTTCCATAATCTCATTCTGAGAGCAGTGAGAGATAATGACTGAAGGGAACTGAGATGCTTTTCAAAGCATCAAAGGATGCTTTTAAGTTAGAACTGGAAGTTTTGTGGGGCTCTTTTTATTTTTCTGTATTGATACGGTGCACTGCACAGCAAATTGTAGGCCTGTTAGCCTCACCTCTGTCCCTGGAAAGGTGAAAGAACAGCTTGTGCTGGATGCCATCTCCAGACAACTGGGAGAAAAGGATGTTATCAGGAGTAGTCAGCACGGGTTCACCAGGGGGAGGTAGTGCTTGACCAACCTGGTAGCCTTCTATGATGTTGTCTCTGGCTGGGTGGATGGGGGGAGAGCAGTGGATGTAGTCTACCTTGATTTCAGCAAGGCATTTGGTACTGTCCCCCACGACATCCTTATAACAAAGCTGAGGAAGTGTGGGATAGATGAGTGGACAGTGAGGTGGGTTGAGAACTGGCTGACTGGCAGAGCGCAGAGGGTCGTTGTTGGCGGTGCAGAGTCCGGTTGGAGGCCTGTAACTAGCGGTGTTCCTCAGGGGTCGGTGCTGGGTCCGGTCTTGTTCAACATCTTCATCAATGACCTTGATGAGGGGATAGTGGCCACCCTCAGCAAGTTTGCTGATGATACGAAGTTGGGAGGATTGGCTGGCACGCCTGAAGGCTGTGCTGCCATTCAGCAAGACCTGGATAGGCTGGAGAGCTGGGCAGAAAAAAACCGGATGAGGTTTAACAAAAGCAAGTGTAGAGTCTTGCATCTGGGGAGGAATAATTCCATGCACAGGTTGGGGGATGACCTGCTGGAGGGGAGCTCTGCAGAGAGGGACCTGGGTGTCCTGGTGGACGACAGGTTGACCATGAGCCAGCAGTGTGCCCTTGTGGCCAAAAAGGCCAATGGCATCCTGGGGTGCATTAAAAAGAGCATGTCCAGCAGGTCGAGGGAGGTGATCCTCCCTCTCTACTCTGCCCTGGTAAGGCCTCACCTGGAGTACTGTGTCCAGTTCTGGGCTCCCCAGTACAAAAAAGACAGGGATCTCTTGGAAAGAGTCCAGCGGAGGGCCACAAAGATGGTGAAGGGCCTGGAGCATCTCTCCTATGAAGAAAGGCTGAGTGAACTGGGTCTGTTCAGCCTTGAGAAAAGAAGACTAAGGGGGGACCTGATCCAGGTTTATAAATATCTAAGGTGTGGGGGCCATAGTGGTGAGGCCAGTCTCTTTTCAGTGGTGAGTGGAGACAGGACAAGGGGAAATGGCTGGAAACTGCAGCATAGGAAGTTCCGCACAAACATGCGCAAGAACTTCTTTACAGTGAGGTGACGGAGCACTGGAACAGGCTGCCCAGGGAGGTGGTGGAGTCTCCTTCTCTGGAGATGTTCAAGACCTGCCTGGATGCCTACCTGTGCGACCTGCTGTAGGGAACCTGCTTTGGCAGGGGGTTGGACTCGATGATCTCTGGAGGTCCCTTCCAACCCCTACAATTCTGTGATTCTGTGAGTGACTTGATTGTAGATGCTACTGCAGTAATGGTGATGGTGCTAATAATGATAGCAGAAGCCCAAGAGTGACTCTGAGTTGGAATTTCTGCTCATTTTCTGTGACTGTGTTCCTGAACAATCAACCAAATTGCTATGAAGTAGATTTTATGAAGCCTCCAATGTATATTTTTTCCAGTTTTCTCCCTTCTAAAAAGCACAATAAAAACTACATAAATACTTACTAAAACTAAGAATTCCTGCTAGCTAGATATATTTGTAGAAAATGTTTGACTTGTACAGTTTTACAATTTCCCTTTCTGGTTGGCAAAATTATTGTGTGGCTTCCCTTCATGGAGTTTTGGCACAGGACAGAGTAAGATAAGTGTGAAAGACATGGCAGTTTTTTTTTTTTCTCTGGGCTAACACATACTGGGGTGCCCTGTATGCTAGGCATGGATTTGTGAAAAGCAAAAGTTTTGGTTGGAAAGGACCTTAAAATTTTTCTAATTCCAACCTCCCTTCAAACTGTATAACACAGTTTGTGTTCCACTGTTGTACATAAAGGCATTTTAGTGAAGAAGAATTCTAGAATGGAGTACGGATAGCTAGTCTTCTTGTAGCCAGCCTTGTTTCAGTTCAATATTTGTGCCTGTCCTCTTCAATATCTTTACTGATGACTTGGATGAGGGCATTGAGTGCACCCTCAGTAAGTTTGCAGATGACACCAAGTTGGAAGTGTCGATCTGCCTTGGGGTAGCGAGTCCCTACAGAGGGATCTGGACAGGTTGGATAGCTGGGCTGAAGCCAATGGGATGAGGTTCAACAAGGCCAAATGCTGGTTCTGCACTTTAGCGATAACAACCCCAGGCAATGCTACAGGCTTGGAGCAGAGTGGCTGGAAGACTGTGTAGAGGAAATGGGCCTGGAGGTATTGATTGATGCTCAGCTGAACGTGAGCCAGCAGTGTGCCCGGGTGGCCAAGAAGGCCAAGGGCAGCCTGGCTTGCATAGAAACAGTGATGCCAGCGGGAACAGGGCAGTGATTGTCCCCCTGTACTCAGCTCTGGTGAGGCCATGCCTCGAGTTCTGTGTCCAGTTTTGGGCCCCTCACTGCAAGAAAGACATTGAGGCCCTGGAGCGGGTTCAAAGAAGGGCGACAAAGCTGGTGAGGGGTCTGGAACACAGGCCATATGAGGAGAGGCTGAAGGAGCTGGAAATGTTCAGTTTGGAGAAGAGAAGGCTTAGGGGAGGCCTCATTGCTCTCTATAACTACCTGAAAGGAGGCTGTAGTGAGCTGGGAGTCGGCCTCTTCTCTCGTGTAACTGGTGATAGGACCAGAGGGAATGGCTTCAAGCTGTGCCAGGGGAGATTCAGGCTGGACGTTAGGAAATACTGCTTGGAAATGGGCTGCCCAGGGAGGTGCTGGAGTCACCGACCCTGGAAGTGTTCAAGGAACGTTTGGATGTTGAGTTGAGGGACATGGTTTAGTGAGAACTGTTGGTGATAGGTGGATGATTGGACTGGATGATTTTATGGGTCTTTTCCAACTTTGGTGTTTCTGTGATTCTGTGGTTTTCAGGTACAAAAATCCTGTGAAGAACAGTAGGGGAAATCTCTCTTGTACCATTTGTGCATATGTTATGAGTCTTTTTCTATCTTGTATTTCACTGTGAAATTCTATGATCTTAATATAGAATAGAGAATATTAATCAGCAGTAATGCCTTTCATTATCAAAAGACATTCTGCTAGTAAGCTTTGTAGTTTTGGAAAGGTTTATGTTTCATTCTGAGACTGATTTAATAGTCTCTCAAGTAGGGAGGTCATGTCACATTAAAACTACAAATTGTTATATTAAGATTTATGTAGGTAGCTTTGTTCATAAATCTCAAAACCAGACGCTTTTGGTGAAAACTGTGCTATTGGGATAAAGGCTGCAACTGGTAAGGACAGAAATGTTTTCCTAGAAATGTTTTTGTTCAATTCTTTGGAATTCCAGTCATTCGTGCCCCCTTCCTCAAACAGTAGGAAAAATTAGATGCCCCAGACATCTATAAATTCTCATGCATTATAGACTCCCTGTACCTTGCTCTGCTCTTGCTGTAGGCCTCAAGACACAACTAAATGTGAGGATTTTCTTCACTGGCAGAAGTCATTAAACTGCATTTCATTTGCAATTTGGTAGAACACTGTCCCTTCCATTCATCTGTCCGTGGGCATCATCATGGGCCTCTGACAGTTCTTCTCTGGTATTTATGAAAATAGACCAAAAAATCACTTTTGTGCATGTGCAATCTTTCAGATAGCAAGAATGAATTCTTATTGGGTTCAAGGTTTTGCGTTTTTCTTTCATTCCAATGCTTGTTGTTTCTAGTGCATGACAAAAAAATGACAAAAACCTTCCAAATGCTGTTTGGAAACAGCTGTGATTTTGCTTTTTGGTTTACAGCCAGGGCCATTTAATGGAGGAAGATTTCTTACATTCCACTAGTTGCTCTCTCTTGGTCTATGCTGGCTTTAAAACACTTTCCTGATGATGCCTCCATATGTGTGTGAAACGTTTTGATTTCAACAAGATCACCAAACAGTTCTGCTCAATTTAGGCCCTAGGAAAGATGACTTACTATGCTGAAAAACAAATTCATGGAGGTGAGACATGTTTTTATTGTTTTGCAAGGCAAAGCCATGTCCTCTGCCAGGAATAGTCTCAGTATTTCTGAAAAGGTAAAATCTCTCATTAAGGTGAAACGTAAATATATGAATGAAAAAAGTCACAGGGTAAAAGAAGGACAAGGAAAAGGTCTGGATCAAAACTGCTTTGTTACTGCTACTTTAAATGCACTGTTTCTAGAAGCCTGCCAGAAGTGCAAATTAGTCTGCAAGTGCCTGTTGAAGTACAAGTCTATTACTTGAAATATTTAATTATCAGTATTACCAATTGACAGTATCCATATCAGTATCCAATTGACGCCTAGTCACAGAATTGTAGGGGTTGGAAGGGACCTCTAGAGATCATCGAGTCCAACCCCCTGCCAAAGCAGGTTCCCTACAGCAGGTCACACAGGTAGGCATCCAGGCAGGTCTTGAACATCTCCAGAGAAGGAGACTCCACCACCTCCCTGGGCAGCCTGTTCCAGTGCTCCGTCACCTCACTGTAAAGAAGTTCTTGCGCATGTTTGTGCGGAACTTCCTATGCTGCAGTTTCCATCTGTTTCCCCTTGTCCTGTCTCCACTCACCACTGAAAAGAGCCTGGCCTCGCCATTCTGCCCCCCCCACCTCAGATATTTATAAACCTGGATCAGGTCCCCTCTCAGTCTCCTTTTCTCAAGGCTGAACAGACCCAGTTCACTCAGCCTTTCTTCATAGGAGAGATGCTCCAGGCCCTTCACCATCTTTGTGGCCCTCCGCTGGACTCTTTCCAAGAGATCCCTGTCTTTTTTGTACTGGGGAGCCCAGAACTGGACACAGTACTCCATTTTAGTGCTCCATTTTAAATCATTTTAGTTAAAGTATATTTGTCAGATTAACAATGAAAATACTTCGACATGCTGGAATGCAGATCTAGACCTGAATTACAGGATAAAATATTTGGACTGGAAACTGCAATATTTCAGTATTTCTAAGTAATAAAAAAGTGATTGAAGTATGTTCCTATATTTCACAGAACAGCCATATAATGATATTTCTGTCCTGGAAAAAGGTATTACAGAACTACTGTTCTTTGAATCAGACATAAAAATCATCAGACTGTAAAAAATGATGTCACATCATAATATGTACCTGAGAGCATCTCCCATGCTGATGTAGGATTATTAAATACTTCATAGACTTTGTAGCTTTGCTCGGTGTTTAGACATGACAAGTTTCTCTTGCACCCTTGATGTTATGGAGCTTTAATCCTACAGACGTTCTGTAGGCAGAGCTGTGAGTTGAATTCCAGTATCTAAACATGCTTGTGCTATCTTTGAACACAGCAGCTCAGGTACTGGTAACTATCTACATCTTGGAATAGGATACCTGCCAGAGGGCTGCTAGGTACGCTGTGGTGTGCCTTGTGCAGCCACAGCTATAATGCTGCTGTAGAGCTATTTGCAGAGTGAGGTCTATTTCCATCGTTTGGCTGTCACAGCAGTGGCTGCAGTCTATTCCTGTCATTTATGAACAGAAATTTTGGAATAGGTTTTTGCTAAAATAGACAAAATCATTAAGATATCTTTCCCCCATATATTGTAATCCTTTCAGTACACCAAATGCATCTCAACTGTGATGAGCTTGCTTTTTTTTTTTTTTTTTAATAAATATTGTCAGTGAAGTAGGACATAGAGCAGGAGTTCTGAATGAATCCTGTGTAAGGGTACAGAGAAGGAGGAAATGAGAAGAAATGAGCTTACTAAAACTCATACCACTGACATCTGCATATACTAGATTTGTATTTTAATGCTCATTTATATATGCTTATTTGACAAGACATGGAATGCATCATTTAAGTTTTTACTAGTTGTATCATTCCACAGCCATTGACAGAGGAGTTTTCTATTTCTTGCACTGCTCTTAGGAGAAAGTCTTTCTGTTCTTTATATGCAGGAAAGCTACAGCTTTCTTCTAAAAGCTAATAGCTATATCTGGTTTTGTTCTTAGAAATTCAAGTTCCCCCAGGCTTTCCTCAGAGAGTCTTTTCTGTTGCTGGGTATGCCCTGTGCTTCAGTCTTTAGACAGAAGTGATGGCATTTTGTATGTTTAATATATCATATTATCAAACAGGATGATTGACTTTCAACACCATATGGTGAAATGGAGTCACTGGGTTGTATGAAGGGCAAAGTAATGCTTGCTAACATGGTCTGGTGTGGTGAATATATAGGACGAGCAGTAGAGCAGCTCCTTCTGGCTCTATTAAACTCTGTAACTCTGCTTGCCTAAAGCTTCTCTTGTGTCAATTTCCTTGAAAATGTGCAGTGAATTGATGGCATCGCTCAGAACGAATCAGCAGCTATAAGTTGGCTGCTCCCAGAAGAGCTCATGCATTAGGCTTCATGCTAATGAGAGAGCTTGGCTGAAGATCCTTGGCTCCTGGTAGAGGTCTTTTCTCTCCTCTGCTCTCTCCTGGGAAGGAAAAAAAGAAACAGTGTAGGAATGTAAATGTACAGGGATGCTAAAAGTAAAGTGGGTAACTCATTTTTTGTAGAGCTATGCATATCACCCTTAATTAGGCCAGAAGTGTCTGCTCACCTTGGTGGCACTCCAGGGGTTGAAGGTGATACAGTCTTTCAGACTCTCTGTAGTAATTATAATTTTTCTGAGATTAGGCTTTTCTGGATTTCAGACTCTCGGGCTTAGCCTGAGAATTTTTTATTTAAATAATCTTTTATTGTCAGAAAGCTTTCACGTGCTACCTTTTAAAAAAAGTTGTTGAAAGACATATTTTCAAATTATCATAGAATCATAGAATTTCTCAGGTTAGAAAAGACCTCAGAGATCATCAAGTCCAACTGCAATCTAACCATACTACCTGAACTGGCAACCCTTCACTAGATCGTGTCCCTGAGCACCACATCCAAGTGGGTTTTAAACATATCCAGAGGTGATGACTTGACCACCTCTCTGGGAAGCCTATTCCAGTGCTTAACAACCCTTTCTGTGAAGAAGTTTTTCCTGATATCCAACTTAAACCTCCCCTGATGCAACTTGAGGCCATTTCCCCTCATCCTGTCACCAGCAAGAATTATGTCTGAACAGGTCTTCTTTACAGACATCAGATTTGTATGCAATAGTAATTGTGTCATAATGCCAGAGAAAGTACCGCTGTGATATATATAAGCATCTTCTACTAAATTTCAAATATTTAGCATTCTATATACTACCATAAATGAAATATAATTTGAGTTCATTAAGGTGTATAAAATTGATAGAATCACAGAATGTTTTCTGTCAGAAGGTATCTCTGGAAGTCATCTGGTCATCTCCTTCTGGTCACAAGTTTCATGCTTCAATTTCTTCTTTGACTGCCTATCTATAGAAAAAACTATGGCCAGTTCATGTTTCAGAACATCTTCCAGAAATTACATAGCGTGGGATTCATCTCAGCTAACTTTTACCATCTATAATATTGAACTCTGCCCTGAACTTGTTCTCTCTGAGCTCTCTTTATCGTCAGTGCAAATAAATAGGTATTTTTGGGACAGGGCTTGTGTTGATGTACATTAGATATTGATTGTGGTCTGAAATGACTCATGTTGGAGAAATTATTCTCTGGATAATATCAAAGGAGATTAGGTTACTCCCTCAGATAGACATCCAGTCCTTGTCACATCACTAGTCTCTATGGAGCAACATGACATACCTTTCACATCTTTTATCAACTTTCTTGCCCATTTCTGGGTGCTTTCAAGGACCTGAACATTGTTTTTGAATTGCAGTGACCAGATCTGCATGCAGTAATCAAGATGTGGCTGCTGTAGGGCTAAATACAGTGGGAGGATCAGCTCTTCTGACTGAATTTCTGTGCTGTGTTTGATGCATCCCAAAATGTGGTTTGTGGCTACCAAGGCCATGTTGAATCTACTGTCACCAGCATGCACTGAGATCTCTTTCTTCTAAGCTACTCCCCAGCCACTCATCTTCTGGTCTGTACCTGTGTCAGGCATTGATTGCTTCATCCCAGTTTCGGAACCTGGCATTTACCTTTGTTGAACTTGGTGCTGTTGATCATGGCCCAGTGCTCCCAGCTATCTTGATCCCTCTACAAGGTCTCTCATTCCTCTGGAGAATCAGCAGCATCTCCCCAATTTGTTTCCAAGTTCTTATTTATGCCCATGTTATGCTAACTTGTAAACTGTAGTTTTGGCCCAGTTAAACTGCATGTGTTGTTGGTCCATCTGATGTAGAAGAACTGAAATCGACTTGAAGGCTTTTCGTGTTTATTTATTTAGCTGAAGGTTATGTGGTTTCAAAATGGCATCCGTAGAAATCTGTGCTCGTTTGTGCTCTAGAAGGAGGATATTTGCACCCTGAACATCATGCCTCACAACTTACATCATGCAAACAAACAGTGTGGCAACAGTTGTAAGTTTCATAGCTAAAACTTGTCAGATTTCCCATCACACTGTTGTACAGGACTTTGTTCCTGTGTGCTACCTGATTGTTGTCTGTGTTATAGCAGTCTTTGTTTGTTAGAGGCAAGTGGCTGTGCTCCTTTCTTTCCAAGCAGACAGAGTTCGCAGTACAGAGAGCTTTTACCCAAAAAACTAGGTAAGACTTTAGCTGTGAATCTTTGTCATTAAATGATAATGAAACTCAGTGCTCTTGGGATCTCTCCCATTGTTTCCCACTCCTTCTCTCTGAGTTCTGATTTGTAAAGAGAATCTGTCAAGGAAGCCCTGATCCTCATCAGCACAAAGTGTCACCTTTTGTATTGCTGTCTGCTAGATTTATACCAGGGAACCTTGTGGAATCTGTTCTCATATCTTCATGGTAAATAATTTTTTCACTTCTCATGAAATGAACGATGACTTGTTTTCATTTGGAGATTGTGAATGTAAGATTTAAATTCAAACTACAGAAAATGAAGTAGGAAAGATGACTAAGTAAAACTACTTCAGAGATAGACAACCTTTATTGTTATCTGGAGTCTGACATGAAATATTGTGCTTTGTTAGCACTCATTTTTGTATTTATATTTTTTACCTATAGCTAGATAACTGCTCAGACTCTCGTCCAGACTGACCTTGAGTGTCTCCAGATGGCATTCACCACCTCTCTGGGCAACCTGATAGATAATAACCTACCTTTCAAAGTAAAACCTAAAGTAACAGCCAATGCTCTCCTGTTTTTTTGGTCTAGCAACAAGGAAGGAATGTTGTTAAATTGAAATGCTGGATGAGAGGAAAGTTCTGCCAAGAGACAGTCAAGTTGAAGATGGACAGAATGCGTTGGGGACTCTACAACGCAGATATAAATGCAAAGGTTGTAAAAAAAAAAATAATTTCTATATATATACACTCACAGGGTGTTTAAAAAAATATGACATTAAGTAGTAAAGCAGAGTACCCTGCTGTAATTAGAGAAATAGAAATGTATGTAAAAAAGGAGAAAATTACACAAGTCCATTACTCAGTGTAAGTTCATGAATGTAAAGTATCTAGTAGGTTCTACTGTAGAGAGATCTTTATGGTACAATTTACTTTTCAAAACTCATTCCATTTTATTTTGATAAATATTCTTGGTATGTGAACACCCTTCTGTTTTTCCAGAAACCTTCCTAAAATGTTGAAAATAAAAAGCTTGAACATGCAGCTAAATTGCTTGTAGGAATTCTTTTGGGGTTGAAACTTGATATCTACATTCTTAATGTAATAAATTACTTAATGTCTTTTGTTCTACAATATGAACAGAAAAATATAAAAAAAACACACACAAAAATCCCCAAGAAAACAGAACGAAAAGCGCAGACCATAAAAGAAGAAAGGAAGTAAACAGAAAATAATAAATCTGAATTATTTATTGAAAATCTGTCAGTTGATTGTCCAACATACAGAGCATATTATCAATAGATCTGATCTATTATTATATCTCATATCACTGTGAGAATGTAGGAATCCATGATCATCAGAAGAGATTTTATGTCCTGAAAAAAATAACATATTCTACAATACTGAAGGAAAATATGGAGTATTACAAAATCTGATGATAAAAATGCTACTTGTTATTTTAAAAAGGGTTTTTGGCAGTTGGTATTTCTAAGAGAAGGTGATTCATTTTTCTCTACGGGAGTTAGAGTGGCTTTCCAATATGATAATGTCTGATTTTTTTCCTCCTGTGGTTTCTGTAAAAAGCTATAGGTCAGTTCTTGTAGTGGAGAGGCAACATTGGTCTGCGATTTTTTTTTTTTGTATGTGCAATTAAAAAGTCTTAAGTTTGTTTTAGTTGAGAATCTCAAGAACAAAGTTATTAAATCAGGAATTGTGAAGCAGCATGAGGACTGAGGTCTCAAACTCTTGAGGTTGTGATGTCATCAGAATTATTTGAGGCCATATCTATTATGCTGCTGCTTAGGGCTTGAGGCATTGTTTTCAAATAATGTGTAGTGGAGGTGTTGTTTGCAAATGTCGTGGTGGTATTCATTAAGTGGTTGACAAAACTGTGGTAATAATGTCATCAAAGCTCATAGGCCAAAATTGTACTCTGACTTTGGCAGGTTCTCTTTTTAGATGCCTGCTTGAATTATGCTAGATGGGACTTTGTGAGTTATTGAGTGTTTGAGTTTATTAACTATATGCTTGGGTTATTTTTCAGAAATACTGATCACCTATAAGTTTCTGTGAAGGATGCAGCTCTGCAAGTGATGGGGAAACAGCATATTCTCTGAAAGGAAGCCCACAGCAGAAAGAAAACGAACTGTTCTCTGCCAGAAAATTGAACAGCATGCAGAAAGCTCGTGCAAACAAGAATTACTGCAAATATGGGGACAGATGGGCTTGGAAACATGTCCTTAAACTGTCATCCAGAGGGAAAAAGAAATAAACAAAAAAACCCAACAACCTTAACTTGGAGTGCATGTGATTGGGAATGGGAGATTATCGGAGATTTCATGGCTGATATGTTTGTTTTTGGAAAAAGAAAAACTTTAAGCTGTAATTCCTTTTTTTTCCTGTTAGCTCATTGAATTTTTCTTGAACTGCTTGAGCCGAACACAAAGATTTCCCAATTTTTCATTCTACGTGCAGGATACATATCTCATACTTACAATTCTCTTCATCTGGGAGTGACTGGTTGAGAGGAAATTCAATTTCAAAGAGCCATTGACCATCTCTGAATGTAAGCTTTATATCTGCCATTCAGTTACACGCCTCTCCCAGGTATCTACTTGGACAACCCAAGATGCACTGTAGAATATGGCATCTTTTATTCTTGCGATTACCCTTAGCTCTTATCCCATGCATTTTGATACCATCCCCAGTCTGTGGTGGAGTATCTATAGGAATTCCTGCCAGATAGCAATATATAACAAAAGCAACATACTGTTGTGTATGTATATTATGCCATTATGCAACCATTGTGCATAGTTTGTTTGCAAAAAAGCAGTGCACTACAGAACCAAATCCATTAGTGTTTATACTATAATGAAAACAATAGCAAATTTTAAATAAAAAGCAAACAAATAGAAGATGAAAACAAGAGCAAAAAACCCTAAACAATAAAGAGGAAGGGCAAAAAGAATGTTCTTCTGCATTTCCAGGAATTGGGTATGGGTATGAACTGAGCTGAGGCTAGTTCCTGCTGTAGAGCCCATGTTAGTTTTGGCAATAAATAATAGATGTCACTGCTCAGCAAGAACTCATTGACAGTACCTTCTTAGTACTTGATGATGATGAAAACCCAATTTTCTATACTGGAAAAAGATGCTGTTAAGATAGAGATGAAGATATCTTAATAAGTTAAAGTATCTGAGGGCCGAGAGCCAGAAAGGTAATTTCTTATGCTCAGAGCTATACTGTGTGATAGGAGGAAAAAAGAGTGAGAAGCTGCTTTGTGTGAGGGGTATCAAAGGTGCCTTTAGGAGTCATGTTACTTCTTCATATCAGAAGCATCTGCAGAGTGGCAAGCAAATCCATGGCCCATTCCTGGCTCTTTACTTTATGTGCCTCATAAGAGGCAAAGATGCAGAAGACGCTGCAAAGGTAGAGAGGGAGTTATACCTGCCTTACTTGGTAATAAGACCAGTTGGAAATCCTGTGATGGCATTGGTGGGGAAGAACGAGTTGTTAGAGGCTGGGAGATATGAGCTATGGTATTTGATTTGGTGCTGTGTGTGCAGAAAGTACTGAGGGTTACCAGTACAGTTCAGTGCTAAGGCTTCTGACACTGCTTCATGTGTCATTTATCAGGCTCTTTTCTCAGGCTCGCACAAAGTTTTTTGCTCCTTTTTCTATTACTAAGACGGTTAAATTGAAGGCCAGAACACCTTACATACAAACAGAGCTTTCCTGTGTGTTGGCAAAGCCATAATTAGGACTGGGAGCCGTAGGCAGGTTCCACTACTACAATGAACTAGTTGAGTCTCTCCTGCAGCTGAGGGATTTGTGCACCACAACACAGCCTAATGGTCAAACTGTCTGCAGTGTAATTCAGCACAGCACAGGCTTGTGGCTACTGTAGGTGGATCACTAACTCCTTGATGTACAGTCAGCATCACAGCATTCCACCCCTTGATCCTCATACAGCTTGTCTTTCTCAAAGTTGTTGTAAATTGCAGATTATATTGCTAGAATAAGGACTTTTAAAACACTCAGCACAAGGCCTGTATGAGACCCAGTGGAGGAGACATGGCCTATTCAAGATCATTCCACAAAACCAGTCTTTTCTACAAAGCTCCCAATACAGACTACGGACTTTCAAGAAGTCACAAACAGATATCTCTTCAACACTTCTGCCTCAGGATGACTGTGGACTCAGGATGCCTCAGGATGACTTCTGCCTCAGGATGACAGTGGACTGCCCTAGGGCTCACAGATTTTCAGAAAGGTGGCCATTCTTTTCTAGAATTCTAAGAAGCACTGACAATAGATCTCTCATCCCTGATGGCAACCATAAAGCAGCAACCTTCTGTTATTTCACTGGCTTCAGCTTCTGCAGCAGCAGCTCTTGTGTCTCCATGCTGATGGACAGTGTGATTTCCTCTGCACCCCATGCAGAAATGCTCTAGGTATCTAGGGCTGGAAAGGTTGTTTCTAACATCAGGAAAGGCAGCAGTGGTAAAGGAAAGGGTTTAGAAGAGATGTTTGAAGAAACAAAGGCTTTAAAATAGGACTGGGAGAAAAAAGTGCAGCATATGGAAAGGCCATTGAGGCAGGAGAAAGGTGAGGTAGAAGAGTGAATAAGTCAACAAGACCTGATTGCTGGTGGCTCACAGGAAGTACAAGGGTACAGGTGTCATTGCATGTTTATACAGCAAGACAAGCAAATCAGTTTGCTTTGGAACAGAGCTGTTGGTGTTTTGAGAACTTTCTATTAAAGCACATCAGTGGCCTTACTGATAAATTAACTTGTATATTGTAGGAGGTAATTGCTCATGATATGAACACAGAACAAATCATCTGGCTTTATTTCCTCTACGTGATACCTTGTCTGCACACACCAAGCCGCTCTGAAATTTGCATCAGTGTGCAAAGTGTGGGAGTGATGGCTTTTTTTAAAACAGCTCAGCACTGCCCTGCATTAAAATGCTGATGCAGCCACAGCTCGTTTGCCTCGGAAGGGACTTACAGCTGTCTTTCCACACTGCACAGCAACTGAGAGGAGACAAAGGGCTGTAGACTTCAGTTAGAATCCGTGGCAGCAGCTACATTGTACTTTTTAAGTTCTTAGAAAACAGTGTGCAAAGTTTTTCTCATGGGACAGAGGGTATAAAGTGCCATGACCATAGGACTGATTTGCTCCATATTTTTCATCTCAAAAATCCATCTTTGACAAGTGTATGTTTTCTATAAATGATTTTGTGTCAGGGTTTAAATGCTGTGATTTAAAGAAGCACAATTTTATTCTTCGTATTCGTTCTTACATATAAATTATATTTTAATAAAAATGGTCTGCATTTTCACATAAGGCTTCACCTTATGACATCTTAGATGTTTTAGTCAAGCATATATTTCATGTTAACAGTATGGGATAGGGAAACAAGTGAAGCTATCTCCTTTGCAAAAAATGAGAGAACTCTTTTATAGGTATCTCATAGTTTTACGAAGAGGGCTTCATATCTAATCAGATCAAAACCTTTATTCAGAATAACTGAATTAATTTACCAGAGACCTGAATTTTGAAGTAAGAAGAATAATCATGGGTGTAATGTGTACACTTTGACACTGTTGAGGGGAGTGTTTATCCTATTTTTAAATGTTTGTTTTGTCTTTTTTGCTTGTTCTTTATAATGAAGACATTTATTCTAAAAAGAAATATTTTCTCCAGATGGACCTCATCCACCACAGTCCACTTCCAAAACTGCTGGCTTTGTCTATAAGTTGCAAACATACCTTTTATTGAAAACCCACAATAATTTATCTTATAATCTGTTTTTTTTTTTTTTCCCCAGAAAACTTATATTATTTCTCAGAAAACAATCCCATTATTGTCTAAAAGCACAATATCTCTTCAAATGTCTTAATTCTGTTTTTCATCAATAGATTGTTCTCCTGGGAAAGCTACTCGCAGAAGAAAAAACTGCACTGATTCAATGAAACTGTTAATGGAAGTGCAGTTTTACAGCTGGAGATCTCAAAAGTGGCAGGGTGAGTAGGAAGAGCGCTATACTTTTTCCCCAGGTTAAACTCTGTACCTCTGATATATGATGCATCAAATAACTGTTCAATAATTTTTATTCCCATATGCCTTTTTTGAGAAGCAGGGCTGAGGAAAATAGTCCCTTGCTTGAACTATTACTTACTATTGCTTACTATTAAATTTGAATAGGATGTAATGTCCATGGAAGTGGAAAGTGGAGAATGAGGTAGATTCTCTCTACTATGGCACTAAACAGTGCAATAGAACATGAACTTTTGAACATTATCTCTGAAACCAGCCACGCATTTTTTTTTCATCTGTTTTCTGCATAATCCATGTACATTTTCTGCATGTATGCAAGATTTGCAGTTATTTGTTGACAGCCAGCTGAACATGAGCCAGCAGTGTGCCCAGATAGCCAAGAAGGGCAATGGCATTCTGGCTTTTGTCAGAAATAGAGTTGCCTGGAGGAGCAGGGAAGTGATCATCCCTCTGTACTCAGCTCAGTATTTGAGGCTGCACCGCAAATACTTCGTTCAGTTTTGGGAGCCTCACTGCAAGAAAGACATTGAGGCCCTGGAGTGTGTCTGGAGAAAGGCAATAAACTTTGAAAGGTCTGGAGCACAGGTCGTAGGGGGAGTGGCTGAGGGAGCTAGATTGTTCAGTCTGGACAAAGGAGGCTTGGAGGAGACCTTATTACTCTCTACAAATTCCTGAAAGGAGGTTGTGGTGAGGTACTCTTCTACCAGGTACCTGGATAGGATGAGAAAAAATGGCCTGAAGTTGTGTCAGGGTAGGTTCAGATTGGATATTATGAAAAATTTCTTCTCCAAAAGAGTGGTGAGGCAGTGACACAGGCTGCCCAGGGAGGTAGTGGAGTCACCATCTTTGGAGGTGCTCAAGGAATGTGCACATGTGGCACTGAGGGACATGGTTAGTGAGCATGGTGACGGTGGGTTGACAGTTAGACTAGATGATCTAGGTTTTTTTTCCAACTGTAATGATTTCATGACTTATCTTAGTCTATTTTAGTGGATTTTAAACTGCACACTAATGAATTCTTTCCTTTGAAAGGTCTTTTTTAAGAATAGAGAAGCAAGAGCTACTGATAAGGATAGGAGTGACTTGACCTGTCTCCAGATGGAACTCAATTAATTCACAACTGAAATGATATAGCACAGTTGTTTGTGGTAACTGGGTGAAAAGGAGGTAAGAATTTCACATCAGTAAGCTGTGGCCCTTGAGAAATTTATTTTAAGTTGGTTTTAGAGAGTGGAAATTTTTAGCACATGTTTATGTGTTGCTACCCTAACCTGTAGAAGGAAATATGTGGCAAAGATGTTAGCTGAACCAAAGCAAGATGTCTTTATAAAATGAACATATTTTATGATACTGTTAGCTAAACTCTTTCAAAAAGTAGAACCTTGCAAGCAGAGTTTATGTGGCAGTGATTAGAGCTTCACCAAGGATGGGCTTCATAATTTTTCACCCAAAAGAAGTCCATGAATAAGAGGAAGAAAATGATTGACTTAGTTCAAAACATCAACATTCATTAGTTACAAACAGGTGAAATCTGACTTGCTTTTCCACAGGGTTGTTTTGAACACTTATTTATTGCAGATGTTTCTGATGTGGGATATACCAGATTTCAAGGTAATCGTGCTTGCCACTCTATCAAAAATGGACTATTTTGGGATCTCTGAAGTGGAGTTAAAGATTGATAATCAGTTTAAGAAAAATATACTCTTACCTTGTTGGGTTAGAATTTCCTGTGTACGTGCACAAGGGTTACTCATTCTCCTCTTTTTCCCAGAGGCAGTGTGGTGATCAGAGCACTGAAATCTGTGGGGTACTTAGGGATAATATGGTAAGTTCAACATACCTGAAATCAATATTTTTGGCTCTTTGATCACTCCGTACCAGTGTTATACCTTCTAATGCTCTGGGAGTGGTTGGAAGAAGTTTACAGGTTTTGTCAGAAACTTTCCTTTTGCAAAATAAGAAATAATAATAATAATAATTATTATTATCTTGACAGTGTACTCTTTCCCCTAGATGTGCACACTGTGCACCAGATTACAAAGTCCATGCATAGATTATCTTTGGGTACCTACAGTACTGTAGAGTTCCTGTAGGCAGAAAATTTAAAAGTTCTAGCTTTTTGCCATTGCTACCCCACTCACCCAGTAATGATGGAGCACAAATACAAGCAGTTTTGGGAATCTCATTTTTCCTGCTGAATTGTGGCCAGTATTTCAGTTGGAATAATTTAACTCTGGTGTCCTTTGGTTTCATATACGCTGTTGAATTGTTCTGCATGGAGAGAATGTGTCACCCAGCAAGGAAGTAGAGTCTGAGACCTAGAGAAACAGTTGCATTACTCTGTGGTAATGTAACTGGCAAGTTTACAGATGAAAAAGCCAGCCTTTTTCTTACGCTTTTGCATGCTGAGACAGTAACAGCTGCTGGCTGGAAACAGAAATTAGTGTCACAATATGCTTGTATACAAAAATAAGTGTCCCTACTTAGAAGTTTATATTTCCTGTTTTCAGTATGGGGAATACTGTAGAAACTAACATATTTTAGAATGGAAGAAACTTGCCCAGTACAAGACTCTGTATATAATAGTATTTCCTCTCATTGGCATCTAATGGTGATGCAGTGGCACAGGCTGCCCAGGGAGGTGGTGCAGTCACTGTCTCTGGAGGTGTTTGAGAACTGTACAGATGTGGCACTGAGGGACGTGGTCAGTGGTCATGGTGTGATGGGTTGGTGGTTGGACTAGGCAATCTTAGAGGTCTTTTCCAACCGTAATGATTCTATGGTTGCATGATTCTAATATGTTGAGTTTGTTATTCAAAACAAATTAGCGGCAACTGAAATAAGTTAATGCCAGCATATAGGATCTTTGCCACAACCTGAACTCGTTTACTTGAGGAGTTTTGTTGCTTTAAGCTGAGAATAGAAACCTAAAGGCTGTATTAAGGCTTGTCTTTGGTTGCAATGCCATGGGATTTGTGCTGTTCAGTTTTACACTACTGCCCATAATTCTGTGGATTCTGACTGTTCTGAGCTTTAGAAATAGGCACATGCTGAGTTTTTAAAATATTCAAAATATTCAGGCCTAGACTGAATTTTCAGGTAATGAATTTCCTGATCAGACTCAGAAAATATTTTAGAAACATATTCCATAGAGGTTTTACAATTTACTTTTTTTATTTTTAGAAACTTGACATTGGAAAACCTGAACTGCACAGTATCAACAGGATAATTAGATTTAGAAAAGTTCTGGCAATTGTGGTAAGCAGAATTTTGATTTTCTCACTGCACATTAGGCAACAAGAAATTCTAAAGCTAAGGTTTCTCATAAAACAATACATGAAAGCAGTTTTTATGCTGTGCTTGACTGCAGGTTGTGGTTCATGCTACACTCTTGCGTACATCATTACACAAGTTGTTCACCTTTTTCAATATTCTCTCTATAATTTACCTGTTTATATATAGAAATTTCCTCCTTTAGTAGAGGAGCCTTTAGTGTACCCAGGGAAAAGGGTAATATTTAGGAGGTCTTTCTAACAACTATTTCAGTAGCCAGTCCATTTACTGGGGCTCTGGGGAGTTTAGGATGGCTGAATCTGTTGTAAGGTAAGTGGAAACATAGCAGCCACGAAGTCAAGGAGAATTAAAAACTAACACTAGGGGGAAGAAGAAAAAAAGAAGAAAAACTAGGGGGAAAAAAAAAAAAAAAGGGAAAGAAAAAGAAAGAGAACATCTTGTTGTGATGTCTCTCACCTTGGCTTCAGTGGTTCCAGATCCCACAAAGCCACCAGTGGATCACCAGTTCAGTCCATCACGGAGCACCAAACCAGTGTCCAAAGCACAGGTATGTGCATAGGTATGCTTCAGTTACTTTTTGCGCAGCTGAACCACTGTACATGCAGCACAACACAGTGGTGCAGAATCAGACCCAGCTGCTTCATGACAGAAGACCTCAACATAAAGCTGGTAGGTGTGAAGAGCAGTAGGTTCATATTAAGCTCAGTAGCAATTGGCACTGAGAGGGTGTAAAACCTAGCTATGGGGTTATTAGGATACTGAAAGACTTTGTGCAGCTTTGGATAGTGCTAAAACCTGTATGTTGGCCAAATATCAATGAGATAATTGTTTAGCACATGCTTTACTTTCTCTTGCAAGTCTTCTCTCTCTGTCCTAATGTGCTGTGTACTGTTGCTAGGTAAAGTGGTTGTTATGTTTCATCCCAGTGGGAAATTGTGGAAGTGATAACTGCAGAATAGCATTGTTGGCTAATAAAACTGTAATTCTAAAATGAGCTTTGCCTTCTCCAGCTTATTACTTTTTCAGAAATTCTTCCTTTGGGAAAAAAAAACAAAAACTGTTGAGTCAGAAAGGTGCAGGGAAATGGTGCATATTTAGACACTAAATGACTCTGTTCAAAGGATATCACCTCCCAGAGAAGTCAATTCCTTCCTAATTTGTGACTTCCAGGGATAAGCTGCCTGTCCTTTTTCTTTAGCTGGAATGTGTGCAGCATTAGAGGAGAGGATCTAATGAGAGCAGGTGTCACCAACAGTAATCACATGAAATCTTCATAAAAATAATGAAAATTCTACCTTTCAGTTAAGATCAACCAAACAGTTGAATAAATTATTATTGTTACTGTTATTCTTGTTAAATCTTCAGGAAATCTAACTCACATGAATTCATAGCCTTAAGTACTGGGAAAATCAGAAGTAAAAATTTAAGTGCTTTTGTAGTTGTGTCTACAACTTCGGGATGCAACTCAGTGTCTAGATGCTATTAACACTACAAAAAGTGCTGAAGGTTGTCTCTTGCATTTACTGTTAGGAAGAATCAAGGTCCGGTTAATATGAGTAAATAAAGTTGATAAGAATGAGTGGATGTGACAGCAAGGTGAGTGGTTTGGTCAAGATGCTGGATGGAAGGGATGCCATCCTGAGAGGCCTTGATGGGCTTGAGAGGTGAACCTATACAAACCTCATGAAGTTCAACAAGGCCAACAGCAAGGTCCTGCACTTGGGGTGGGACAACCCCAAGCACAGATATAAGCTGGGCAGAGAATGTATTGAGAACAGCACTGAGAAGAAGGACTTGATAAATACAAAATGGAAAGTGTATTGACAATGTTATCGTGCATTTTGGAGAACCAACCATGTCCCAGGCTGCATCGAAAGAAGTCAAGGGAGGTGATTTTGCCCTCTTCTCTTGTGAGGCCCCACCTGGAGTGCTTCATTCAGCTCTAGGGCTCACAGCACAAAAAGGACATGAAGCTGTTACAGTGGGTCTAGCGGAGGGCCGGAGGATGGTCAAAGGGCTGGAGCACTCAGGGAGCTGGAGTTGTTCAGCTTGAAGAAGAGAAAGCGCTGGGAAGACCTTTGGTCTTCTGATATTTAAAAAGAGCCTACAGGAAAGGTGGAGAGAAATGAACTCAAGAAACTATGAAGCCATTTAACAATATTCCCCTTGACCAGCTAACATCAAGTACCTTGCAAGTATCTATTTGAGCAGCACCCACTGCTACAAACTAGTTTGCGTTGGGTCCCTCTTTCGATAAATTGTGTGCATCTTGTCATTTTGTTGTATTAAAACTTCTGTGCTGGGATCTGACCTTATATAACTGAGGGAAAGTAAAGCAGCAGTCATTTATAAATGTGGCTGAAACTCGCTGGTATTTCTTTATCAAGTATAGACCTATTGCTTTTGATGCAAAAGACTCAAGGACTTCGGAGATAGATTAAACAGTGATCCCACGAGACATTGCGTAATTTGACTCCCATCGCAGGGGAATGCTGGAGGGCCTAGATGGATACCCACTAGATAGATGTGAACCAGTAGAAAAGATTGACCTGAGAAGATTGAGAGCAGGTGCTCTGTTTAGATGCATTCTAGTGCAGGAAACTATTTTAATAATGAATGATGGCTATTAAGCACAATGTGGCCCTATTACAGCACAGAAAAAAAGTAATTATGCAGACTCTGTTGCAGTGTATTGATTGACTGACTTGATGTATAGTTTAGGCTTTATTCTTTGAGAAGTGTTTTATGGGGCTGTATTTAAAAATAAGGAGTTATGGTTGTGCTTTTGCACACCGTGGAATTTATAAACTATATAGCTTTCCAAGCCCATTAAAAATCCAGTATTGCAAGAAAGAAAAAAAAGAAAGAAAAAAGCTTTAAAAGAGATGGAGAATAAAAAGGTGCAAAGGACCCCCTAAACCTAAAAGTTGTAGATAGAATGTAGGGTCATTCACACAACTGTCATTGTGACTAATGGCACAGTATGCATACACTTTTCTTCTTACCCTTGCCCAGTTCTGTTAACTGGGAAACATTTTTGAGTTTTGGATAAAATTTTTACTATCTATTGCCTTTTTTTTTTTTCTTTTTTTTTTCAAGCATGCTTCTCAGTATCTGTGAGTATACTTTCTTCTTCTTTTTTTTTTTTTTTTTTTTTTTTTTCCTTATGGGAACAGATCAGAAATTAGCTTTGGAGTTCCTGGAATGGTGTTTTCAGATCATTATCTGTATAAGTCCCATTTACTTCAATTGAGCTCCATTTAAACTTAAATATGTTGTCTTGAAAATTGTTTTCCAGACTGTCCTCAGAGAATCTTCAAAAAGATTCTGTGCTTGAAGAAAATTGGTTCAGTGTTGCTAAAGCTCTGCCTGTGTGAAGCTAACATGACCTCTGACCATTTTTTAGGGCTTTTTTCCCACTTGATATAGAGTTCTAAAGAGTTCTGTTTCTTAAGAGCATCTTTACAGTCAGTAATATCCTGGTTTGTTTGTTTCAGCCTGGAATAGAATTAAACCACAGTCTACTTCAAGGAACTAGCTAGTTTTTTTTTCTCTGTAAGCAGAGAAAGAAAAGAAAGGCTGTTCTGCTTAGGTGCCACTTACTCTGTGGTCTTTACTAAGTACACAGAAGTGAAGACAAACCTAGGCTGACATTAAGATAAGCATCCCAAATACTGCCAGAATATCACTTATTGTTGGTTACAAACTCCCAGAAAGAAAGCAGCTGTGAATTAATATTATGTTGACTTCCATTTTATAGAGGCTGCACCTCACAGAGTAATTGGGACAAAAATTGAGGTTGTCCCCAGAGGCTGCTGTTACGGTATGACAACATGAGATGACATTCATGCTTTGTGTTTTGGGTTGAAATGAAGTTTCAGGCTGTAGGACCAAAGCAATGTTATTCCCTGCCTGAAATCTGCAGTGCTGGTTTCTTAATCATGGAATCATAGAATGGCTTAGGCTGGAAGGGACCTCCAAGCCCACCCAGCCCCAACCCCTGCTGTGGGCAGGGCTGCCCCCACCAGCTCAGGCTGCTCAGGGTCCCATCTAACCTTGAGACTTGAGCACCTCTGGGGATGGGGCACCACAGCTTCTTTGGGCAACCTACGAATTTGTTGGGTAGCATATATTCCATCCTCATGAAATATTATCTCTTTTTCAGTACAAGAGCAAACTGTAACAGGAATATGTTGTGCCACAATAGAAAGAAAATTGAAAGAAAGGAGTTGGGTGAAAACGAGTATGCAAATGACACCAGAGACTTTTCTGTTAAAGAGACAAGTACTGCCAAAGGATTGTGGTGGGGACCTCTTGGAATATGGCATGGTGCTCCACTCCTTCTCACCTTTTGATTAGATTTCTTTTACAGAGAAAACTAAGTATGAGATGGAGACTAGAATTGGGCCATTGTGTGTGGTCAGCACTAGTCCCACCATGAGGTAGCCAAGTATATAGATAACCCCTAGAAGCTAGGAAGCAGATCTTTGTCTAATTATATAGACTAGGTTAGGTGTACAGAACAAAGCTGTAGACTCCTTAGTTTTCTTTTATAATGAATGATGAGAAGTAGATATATCTAACAAGTTGGTCTGATTTAATCTTTGGAGGTGCCTCTCTCACTGAATATAAAAGCACTCTGGGCAATTGAGTTTTCATTCGAAGTCCCTGAAAGTAATAGGATGATCTGAGGACAGAGAGTTCTTCTGTAAGGCCTTAGCAAGTGATCTGTCCTTTAAACAGTTTCAGGAGTCTGAAGACTTTAAGTGTTCCTGAAAGGACAGATTCCACTGTACATGAGGAATAGGAAGAGCAATTCACTCACTAATTTTTGAGAAGGTGGAAAAAAGGAGACAGATGCACTGAAATTGTGCATAAATTATATTTTCCAGAGACAAAATAAATACTATTTTAACTTGCTGGCGATTTGCTGCAATGCAATCTTTTGTGATGTAAGTTTTTAGCTGGAGGGGACAGGAAATTAATCAATCCTAGCATGTGAGTATCAGGAACTGTTTTTTCTAATATGAATTTGAAATGAAATGTACTGCAAAGAATGTTTCAGGTATGGGAAAGATCAATCCACTCCCGAGGCCCCCATTTGTGTTAATAAGTTGCTTCCTTGCAAATAGAATCTTACTGATCCTTAAAAAATCCAGGGTCTTGTGTTTTAATGACACAAGCTGCTGCAGGCAGGGTGATTGCAGCCATTAGTTCCTCTTTATGTCAGGGGAAGATCTGGCATAAAAAACCCAGAGGATTCCTAAACTGCTTTGCCACTGCCTTAAAAACAGATCGCATTCACAGGAGGAAAATCAATGAAGTGGGAAACTTTCCCTTCATTAATCTGTCTGATGAATCAGAAAATCTAAACAATTGTAAATGAGAAATATTGCTTAATTTTCTTATTTTTTGAAACATTTTACATCCTGCCTTCTTGGTTCATGTTTTGTACATTCTTCTTGATAGCCATGAAAAGTGAGCTGAAATACTGTGGTATCTAAGCTGTCTATAAAATGGTTGTCTAGCCTTTCTGAAGCAGAGCCAACCTTTTCAAACCAAGCAGATGTGCTTTTATTACAAACCTTAATTATTAAATAATAATTGCATTGCCTTAAGCTTTAATAATGTTTAGAATAAAAGTTGTCAGGTAAACTCCCAACAACAAAAAATCTTCTAATACAGAGAAAGTCTTTAATATTGGAATTTCATCCAGAGCATCTCCAGTTCAATGACCTCTTGCTGAATTTAGAGAGGGATTCTGCACAGCACTGCTGAGTTTCTTGGTGGCTCTGCCTGGATATGGAAGAACCAAGGAACTGAATTTTCAGGCCCTATGGTTCTGGAAGCAGTTTCTGTAGGAAAACTCGGGAGTTAAAGATATCACATACATGTGACAGCTGCTCGTTTACTCTGTTATTATGTTCTTTGTGTTTGCAGGTGGTAAAACTCACTGCTAAAATGTTATATTTGCTGTTGAACATTGTTGGCTTTAACAGATTTTATATGTTTTCTTCCAGAACTTCAATGTGAGACTTGGGTAATGAGCATATATCCCCATCGTCAGTTCTGTGTTGCCCCATTCTTCTCCCCTGCCTTTCTCTGGCCTTCAGTACTTGCTGAAGGTGATATTTTTCCTCCTGAGAATGTACTTCTAAGTGATGGAGAAGGGCAGTGAATGCTTTCACTTTAGGAAACAGCGGGGAAAAACTTCAGATTTATTCCCGAGAAACTTGGGAGGGCTCACTGAGGAGAATAATGCTGCTGACAGCCCAGCTGAAATCGCTCTCTACTGATGCATGCAGCATGGGAAATAAGCAGGAGGAGGAATTGGAAGGCACAGTGCAATTCGGAAACTATGACCTAATTGCTATCATGGAAACATGATGGGACAAATCACACAGCTGGAATACTATGACTGAAGGCTACAAGCTTTTTAGAAAGGATAGACAGGGCAGGAAGAGTAGGGAAAGTTGCTCTCAATGTTAAGAATTGCTGCAAGCAATCCAGGAGTCTCTTGGCATCCACTGAGAATAACTTCTTGGTCCAGGTATTAGACAGACCAACCAGAGGTGAAATGTTACTGGACCTGATGCTCACCAGCACAGAGATAATTAAAGAGATTAAAACTGAAAGCACCCAGAGCTGTAGTGACCACACCCTGGTAGAGTTTGTGATCTTGAGGAGGATAGGCCTGGCAAAAAGCAAAGTCAGGGTCCGAAACTTCAGGACAGCAAACTTCAGGCTATTTAAGAGATTACTGGCAGAGATTCCCTAGGAAACAAAGATCCAGAGGTTAAATTCCCCCCTGGGACAAAGGAGCAGAATAGAACTGGCAGTTCTTTGAGGATGCGTGAGAGATCTCTGTTCCTCAGTATAGGAAAACAAGTAGAGGAGACAAGAAACAGGAAATATGAGAAAGGATTTCTGGTCAAACTGAGGGAAAAGAAGACATGAGCAAGCAGTAGAAATAGGGATGGGTAGCCTGGGAGGAATGCAGGAATGCTGTCTGGACATGCAGAGACGGGATCAGGAAAGTCAAGGCGTGAATGAAACTGAACTTGGTGAAGGATGTGGAAAATAATAAGAAGGGGTTCTACAGGTAAATAGGTCAGAAGAGACACACCAAGGAAAGCATATCCCCTCTAATAAATGAGAAGGGAGAGATGTCTACAATAGACATGGAGAAGGCTGAGGTACTCAGTGAATTCTTGGCCTCAGACTTCACTGGCGGTCATGTTTCTCATGTCTCTCACATCCCTGAACATCTAGATGGGGGATGTGGAGCATCCCCCCACATGTAAGAGAAGAGCAAGTCAAAGACTGCCTCATGAGACTGAATATGTCTCAGAAGTTCTATCCAACCCAAGTCATTCTATGATTCTGATTCAATGATTTTATGATTCACTTTCTCTCCTAGCTGGTTACAGTCTTGCCTTCCCTTTCTCCTTAACTTGAGCATCTTCTGTCTGCTGGATGTTAGTGATAGAGATTGTAGTTTGCTGGAGGAAGGTGTAAGAACTGTGGAGAAGGGAAGAGGGAAGATGGCTATGGAAGTGAAAGGGGAAGCTGATGCTTTGTAGTGATTCTTCACTGTGGTGGATAATCCATCCTCCTGTGATAGAAGAACCTCTTGCCATGGCTACAGCTGCATAGTTTTGCCAAGAAATAAATGCAGCCTACAAGGCCTACAATACAAGATCACTAACTAACAGCATTATTGCCTAGCCTACGATAGCAACTCACCTTTTAGAAGATAATTTTGCAGATGAATTCAAGTCATCAGGAATAGACTGTCTCCTGACCATGCTCTTCATCACCAAAGGTGTACCAAAGTATCTCTTGGCAGATGAGAACAAGCTTCAGCATTTTCTCAGTGCTGTGATGCATGAGCTACACAGTTTAATAAGCATGAGCTGTGCTCAAGCAAATATTTAGTTGCCTGTAAACACATGATCTGTGAGCAGAATGAATTTCAACTTTTCTGCCACCTTCCCATGTAGAATGATCAACATTAGTCACATTTGTTTTCTTTTGATTTATCTCAGAGGGTGAAAAGTAAAACAGTAAAAGCAACTAGAGCCCTGTTAACATGAATAATCTTTTTGGCGTTAGCATCCAACCAAGTGGGAGATAAAGTTTAAGTGTTTGAGAAAACATGCTTAGGGTCAAACAGATGGATATATATTTATTCATCTCAACATGATATGTTGGAAGGAGCTAGAAATATTGTATTTCATGCAACAGTTTGACCTGATCTATAAAAGAGGTCTGTTCCAACACAGGAGAAGCAGAGCATCTCTGAGCAAAGTGTAGTGTCTGGAAAGGATGTGTTAGCACAAAATACAACTCTGTATCTTGCCATGCCCATAATTAGAATCCACGCAGACCAGTGTCAAGAAAGATGGTAGCACTGCAAACTATAACTTAATTTCACTTGTGCAACCTCTTACAGCATTGTCAGACTTATTTCTAACTTGGAAGAATAGATGCAGTTTAGTATGTTACACAGGAGTGTGTGCAAAGGATGCTTTGTGAATATTGCTTCCCTATGTATCATTGTATGCCACCCCCAGTATTGACTGTCTTACGCAGAGCTTCATGAGCAAGCCAAAATGCAGAAAATGTTACATTAAAAATATATCTGAAATTCAGTGACATTTAACAGCTGTTGTCAGAACCGTAAGTATTTCTGTGTGTCTGGCCTGTCTTAGAGTTTTCTTCTTTGATTAACCACTATTTGCCAGAATATTATAGGTGAAGCCTCCTGCTTGTACTGCTTGCAACACTATTGGATTGTCTTGTCAGATGTAACTTCATTCCCACCATTGCCAACAGCCTGAGACTGTTCGTCAGGATCAGACTTAAGCAAATCTTTAAGCCTCCAAAAATATGTTTCAGGTAGCAGAGCCATAGAAACCTAATGTTGTACATAAATATCGATAACATTTAATTCATAATTTATACCTGATATGAAGCTGAGTTTAAAGAATCCAGCATTATTTTCTCCACAATTTTACCTAAATTTCTTCAAAAATATCTGAAGTGAACATCTCGGAAAGCAAATGGTATCTTGGGCTCTATCAGAAGAGTGGTGGCCAGCAGGGACAGGGAGGTGACTGTCCTTCTCTACTCTGCTCTTGTGAGGCCACATCTGGAGTACTGTGTCCAGGTCTGGAGCCTCCAGTACAAGAAAGACAGAGAGCTGTTGGAGAGGGTCCAGAGGAGAGCAACAAAGATGATCAGAGGATAGGAGCACCTCCCCTACGAAGACAGACTGAGGGAGCTGGGATTGTTCAGCCTGGAGAAAAGAAGGCAGCAGGATGACCTCATTGCAGCCTTTCAGTACCTAAAGGAAGCCTATAGAGGGGAGGGGAATCAACTCTTTGAAAGGGTAGATAACGGCAAGACAAGGAGAAGTGGTTTTAAGTTGAAGAGGGAAGATTTAGGTTGGATGTCAGGGGGAAATTCTTTACAGAGAGAGTGGTGAGGTGCTGGAATAGGCTGCCTGGAGAGTTTGTGGATGCCCTGGAGGTGTTCAAGATCAGATTGGATGGGGCGCCGGGCAGCCTGGTCTAGTATTAAATGGGGAGATTGGTGGCCCTGCATGTGGCAGAGGGGTTGGAGATTCATGATGCTTGGGGTTCCTTCCAACCGTGGGCATTCTGTGATTCTGTGATTCTGTGAATAAGTAGGTTTCAGCAGGGACATGGCTGTGCCTGGCCTCTAGCTTTGAAGATGAAGAGGCTGTCTGTTTTTCTGAAATTTTTGCGCCTTGTCAGTGTAACTAAACATTAACTGGAGGGTCATGATCTCCTCCTTTCCAGAGAGAGTGCCTTAAAAAGTAGAATGAAGAATCCTTTTAGTTTGCTTCCTTAAGAACATATTATTAGTGTAAGTGTAGTTTTAGTTTTTACACTCCAGCTAGTGGCACCACAGACATGGGGACCCTCCTCCTCATGCTCTGAGCTGCACTCAGAACGCATGGATGCATGTGCATGCAGTTAAGAAAGCCCTCAGCCAGAACAGAACTAAGAAAAGATTTAATCAGAAGCCCTGTGCTCAGAATGGAAGCTGCCATCTCTGAGGAGCTGCCTGGCCCCTAACAGGTATGTGCCTCTCCTCTCACTGTCCCATGATGCAACTGCAGCTGAAAGCCTTGTGCAGAGCCCAAAGCACTGTCCTGATGAGGGCAGGCCATTAACTTGAGCATCTTGCTCAGGGTTGCCTTGCCATTCTTCCATTCTTCCTGCACATCCTCCAGAAGAACATTTGTGGTGTCAGGGTGAAGACAGGAGGGCAGGTGCTCATCCTCAGCCCTCCCTCAGGTCATATGTTTTTGGAGCTGACAGTTTATCACCCCACTCTGGGCTAGTACTTTGCCACTATACCACAGATATGAACTATCTCTTTTCTCTCTCTCTCTCAATCCCTCTTTTTTTTTTTTTTTTTTTTTGCTAATCTTAATTGTAAACATCAAGATAGTAAGTTCAGACTGAAAAGCTATCTATTTTTTTTTCCAGTTTAAAAAATGTTACCTTTGTAACATTTCCCTAAGTCACTACAGCTCTGGCTAGAGGTGCAGAGGCATTATTTTCCAGGGTTTCAGCTGTGACAGGAGGTCAAAAATAATATAAACTCTTGATAACATCTCAGCGCTCACTCAGTAGTGGTGAGTCACTGAGGAATGCCCAGTATAGCTCCTGCAAAGAGACCAATTTATAGGGTGATGCTCTATGGGACTGCCCAGTTGGTCCTCCCTAGGCTCCCACACTGGGATGTTACAGGCATTTTCTTTTGGTTTACAAAAGGTGTTTTACCAGTGGTGATTTTGCCCTGAAAAATTGTACTTTTAGAAACTCTCATACTTGGCTTGTCGTATCTCAGCTATCACAGAATCATCAAGTTGGAAAGACCACTATGATCATCTCGTCCATCAGTGCCACATCTACATTTCTTGAACATGTGACTCCACCACCTTCCTGGTCAGCCTGTTCCAATGCCTCACCACTCTTTCTGCAGAGAAATTTTTCCTAATATCCAACCTGAATCACCTGTGGTGCAATTTGAGGCAATTCCCTCTTGTCCTATTGTGATAACTATTATAATGTCTGTGGAGAAAGCACTTAGAAAAGTCAATGTTTCTACAGTTTAAAAAGGTTTTAAAGAAGAAATGATACACTTATACATCATAGACATTCAGAACTCTTAATCAGGAGAAAATGAAACAGTTGGGTGTTGGAGCACTGTAACTTTAATGTTCAGTGGCTGAAGCTAGACTGAACCAATAGTCATACAATTTCTGAAATGGTAGATTGTTTCTCGATTAGATGGTTGTCTTTGTAAGTTCCTTTGCCATACCTGGTAACTAGCAACTGCCAGACAGATGTTAAGAGTAACTGGCCTGTTGTTTTCATATTAGAACAAATCTTCAAGCTCCCAGGAACTATGGTTACCAGAAGGAAATTGGAATGTAATGTCCTCAAAATGGTTAGCAAATAAAGTGAAGAAAGCCATTGTTTCAAATTGAATCTTTAACCTACAATTCTATTGTGGGTAGGTAGAAGAGAACATCTTTTATTCTGCCTGTGGTTATCATAAAATCAAATTATTTTTCTGTTGTCTAAGATTTGTTTCAAATAAAGTAATAAAGAAAGAAATGATGGGGCTGGGGGAGAACTTGCCCATCTTTCTTTTCCAGGATCTCTCGTGAATCATAGTCACACATGTCTGAGAAATCAATTTCACCAACACATTTTGAAATTCCCCAGCTGTAACTACGATGACAACACTGTTAGAGATTGAACATGCCTTTGAAAAAGGAATGAACTTAATTCACCCAGCTCCTTTACACCCTGTTAAGAGTAATTACGTGCCTTTTGATCAAGGTGGCAGTAAATAGATAACCTTCCAGCACTGCAGTGACCCCTGCAAAGTAAATGTGAGGCCTTAGGGGCAAGTCAGGATTTCTTTCTCTAGCCTATTCCACTACATCACTATGTAACTTGGGGATGATGTAAAAAATGATATGTTATTGTGTATAAACATAAATAAATATATATAAACATGCATATGTGCATATAGATAGGTGGGCATCATGCTTATGTTTATGGACTCTGTTGGTAAAGGATACCTTAATTCTGGCACTTCCTCATTTTGAAGTGCTCTGCTTTGCAAGAGTAATAGCTTTGCTTTTCTCTTACTTACATGAGGGCATCAGGCTGCAGCAAGTCCATGAGAAACAGGTGACCTGAGAGAAAACTCAGAGACCAGAGACAAGAAACATCACTCCCACTGCTAGCTCCACTGTTGCTTTCTGCTGTTGCCTAGGGCACGGTCATGTCCCTCACTTTTGGTGACCCCACCTCTGAGAAGAGGGCAGTTTGTGTTGTGCCTGGTAGGGCTTGTGAAAAACAGCTCTTCTGCTTCAGCCTCCAAGGGTGCTCCCATCCTGCTAGCGCCAACCTGGCATCCTCAGTTAATTTTGGGAGAGTTGTCTGGGTACAGCTGATGAATAATATGGTCTGAAAATGGGAAACAGAAAATTAGGCAGTAAAATATTCAGTTTTTAATTAGAAAAGGGGAAGAACAGCGGAACTTTGTTTGCTTTCATGCATAAATAATTCTAGAAAATGCATCTACTTTCCATATTACAGCCAATGCATTAAAGTGTACTACCTGCATTTATTGGTTTCTATTTGCTGAAAGTTATCCATAGCTGCCAACAGTAGTTAAATGCTGTTATTCAACATCTTCTGCTAGACTGAGAATCATTCACCGGAGCCAAGATAATATGAACACTAGAAAGATCTGATCCTTTGTGATTGGCATTTGTGCTCTCCTGAATTCATCATCAATCACCTAACAGTACGGCTCCAGTAAAACACTGAAGTCACATCACATGTATCAAGCAGAGAGCTGACTAAATGCCTGCCAGTACTGAACTGACATTTTGCTACAGCAAAAGATATTTTACATATCCTTCTCATTGGGTCACAAAAATTTAAAAGTTTGTTAACCAATTTATTTTTTCAGCATTCCTGTTTCTCTTGAGTATAAATTTACAACTACAACAGCTAACAACAACCAATGTTTTCTATTATAATCAACTAGAATTTTGCTGCAAGAATCCTTACAGGGTTAAAGATTATTGGTCATAGAGAAATGCTTCATAGAATCATAGAATCATAGAATCACGCAATCATAGAATCAGAGAATGTCTTGGTTGGAAGGGACTTCAAGGATCATCGAGCTCTAGCCCCCACTATAACTTCCCTATATAGATTTAACTTCTTGCTTCTTCACTAAGTAACAAGTAAAATATTTCTATATGTCCAGCCTTCCTTACAGTTATGCAGACCAGCTAAAAACTCTTCTAAGGTGATTTTATTTCAATCCAAAATAGTTTTTATCACCTCCAACAATTCTTTTGGAGAACACTGAGTTCCCTCATGGAAAGCAAGATCTTCTTTCACTGCAGAGCATTTTAAGCCAAAACGCACATCTAGACATGTATTGGCATTTGAACCATTCTCTCCCTCTTTTATGTGTAGCTGTGTTTTCCTAGTACACCTGAATAGGTATGAAGTGAGATCATCAACTCAGGCGTACTCAGGAGGACCACAGTGTGTCCACATGCCTCTCTTTCTATGCTTCTCTGTCTAAATTTTCTTCACACAAATAGATTAAAGTAGACTGACAGGGAGCAAATTTTATCTCTGGTACTGCAATCTGCTACTAATTATGTCAGGTAATAACTTTCAGAGCATAGATAAAATTGTTTTCAGAAATGAAGAAAAGGAACTTTTTTCCACAGAGGCCAAGTCCTGTCACCTATTATTCTGACAAAAAGACATTTTGCACGTTGCTTTTTCCATTCAATTTTTTTTTTTTTTTTAATAGGGGACACTCATCTGTCTTTTTGATAGAGCTTTACATACTGTATGAATTCACAAAAGCCAGGGAAAGCTACCAACTGCTTTGGATGATTTTGCATGAAGATCTGAATTTAATCCTATTCTTCCATCTTTTCTATACCTTTTCTGTAGCAGATACAGGAAGGGACTTTATGATAGAGCCATTGTAACCTCCACACAGATAATGATAAAAAATAAAAAAGCAGAATAACCTACTTCAGGAGTAGAGATATCTTGTTGGATACGCAATACACCATTCTTATTATCACCATTATTCATAAGCGTGACTCACACCAACAACCCATGTGTGTTTATTTGAACTCTTTTTCCCATTTATTGTTCTCTATAGAATATGAGGTGATGAGGTGAGAGTATGTTGACATTCTTTTATATATTGATAACAAAGAAAAAAGTATCTGCCTTGTTTATATGAGTAAGTAAGCATAAAATACTTCTCTGAATTTCTTATCGATTAAAGAATCTGCACTGGGTCATGAGCAGTCAGCATTTACCAAAGCCCACTGATGCATGGGCTTTTCATGAAGAACTCTCATTAGCTTTGTAGTAAAAGATATACACAAATCTTTGTTTGATGGAAGATTAGATACATGTTGTCAGAGGAAAGTGAACAAAAATCTGACCAAAAAATACCAGATATAGACTTTACTTGGTTATACATTAGAAAGATATTCTGCTTAATAAACCAAAAGAACTTCTACTTCCATGCACTATGATAGTTTTACTTGTTTGTCCCTCTCTTTGTATTTTAACTATTCAGGACTCCCTCAGCTAATAGCACAGTATCAGAAAGTGACTGCACTTTGTTCATCCTTTATCCACATGCATTCTGTGACATGTTGTTGTTTGATTCACATACATTGGTTTTATGCATCTGACTCCTTGCCATACTTTAGGAACTTTTGTACAGAACAGGGCACTTGCATCTGCATGCATCTTTTGTTAAAGGAGATCTACTTCACTTCAGATTGCAATGGAGATTGGACTCCGGTTGTAAGAGTGTCCCCCTCCCTCCCATATTTCCACTCGACAGGGGATCAAAGGTCAAGTCTCAGATTCCTGTGTATGTACTTTCCTATGTATGTTGTACTTCCCTAGAAGTTATGTGTTATATGCATCTGAAAGGTTTGAGAGAATTTATTTTCTTCCTAATGCACTACTAGCAATCTGGTTAATCTTCTAAGAAGTTGACGTGGAGAGATAAAATGTGCAAGGTGTTTTCATTCAGTTGTTACCTCAATGACAATTCAGCTAATGAACATTATAGGGAAGTCCTGGTCTAGCAGAGACACCTCCATGCTCAACGTGTTCTTCAGAGCACATTTCTTGGCTTTCCTCATGCACCACTGTGGGAACATAAACTTAGGTCTATGTTCACCACAGTAACTGAGCACTGAAAAAGTTCATGTTAGTACATTTAATCTACATTTCCTAAGTATTTTGTGGGATCTAGCATTTGGATTGGTCATTTACACTCAAACTTGCAAAGAAGATGGTAGAAAGGTGTCAGAGAAAGATGGTAACGAAATGATGTTCACAGCATTCGGAATTGCTATTGAACAAGAATGTGAATATGGACACCTTAGGGCTCCAGTGAGGCATGTTAACCTGCTGTGCTGACTTATATCCTACAAATAAGCTCAAATTTAGTATTAAAGCAGTCCAGTCATCAGGCTGACATAAAAAGAATCTCTGTAAGTCCTAAGGTATGATAAAAAAAGATGGATGATTCTCTATTTAACAGAAGATAAATTATGTTTAAATGAATATAGGTACTGATTTTCAGGTCCAGTTTAAAAATGTGTGGGATAGTGAAATCAGCTATCCCATCAAAATATTTTGCTTTAGAGATCAATTATTCTGTTCTCAAAAGCCACAGTTTGAAAGTCATTAACATCGTATGAGACAGATAGAGAGCTATTTCCTGTGGGACAGCCTCCTTTCTTCTTTCTGTTTGACCTCCCCAGCCCTGAACATAGATGAGACCTCCATAGAAATATTGATATGAGGCAATACCTGGGTACAGGTCTTTCAGACAAGAAAGAAGGAACCATTCAGTAATTCTGCAGGACAGGGTTCAGGTTTCACCTAGCTGTGGATGTGTATCCTCATGATATGCTTGGGACTATGCGGAATGGTTTTAAATGATGGGGCAAGGGGGAGTGGTTTTAAACTAAGACAGGGGAGATTTAGGTTAGATATTAGGAGGAAGTTTTTCACTCAGAAGGTGGCGATCCACTGGAACAGGTTACCCAGAGAGGATGTGGATGCCCCATCCCTGGAGATATTCAAGGCCAGGCTGGATGTGGCTCTGGGCAGCCTGCTCTGGTGGTTGGCGACCCTGCACATAGAAGGGGGGTTGAAATTGGATGATCATTGTGGTCATTTTCAACCCAGACCATTCTATGATTCTATGGTATACCCATGTACATGTGCACATTTTTTTTTCTCAATGTTCTACAGCAATAATATAATGTTACATCTCTCATGAAATATAAAAATAAAATATGAAACACAATATGTTTGAGGAGTTGGAAATCCTTAAAGGATTTTTGTTTTGTTTTGTTTTGTTTTGTTTTGTTTTGTTTTGTAGGGTCTGGGCATGGACCTCTGGAATCGGGTCAAAAAGAACCAGTGAAACTTGATGTTTCAACCTAGCAAGTATCCACAAATACAGTGAAGCTACAAGTGCTAACATGACTTGCATTTATACTGCAAATCCTATTCTCAGAAAAGATCAACTGCTGCACCTTAGGACCTCTCTCTTTCTGAGTTGGTTTACTGAGCTGAAAAGCAGTCTTCGCATCCACCCTTTCACCTTTGGGGCAGATGGTTTGATCTTCATTCACCTGAGAGGAGCTCTCTTTCTGTGTACATTAGTTGTATACCGATCTACACTCTCAGGACATTAAATTTCCCTTCTAGTACCTTCAGGAAAACACCAAATTAAGAAGTGACCATGTAAAACCCTAGATTTATTATTATTATTTTAAATAGCAGCTATAATATGTCATCTTGATTCACAGCACTGAAAATTTGAAGTAACTGAATTTCTAGAGAATTGTCGTCAGGCATCCATCTGCTTCTTAAGTCATGTTTAATACCTCAGAATAAAAACGTGTTACACTTTTATCTTTTCAAACTGAGTTGAATAATTTGGCACAACCTAACTAAATAGAAGGCCATAGGTCTATCTTTTTATCTTGTTAGCGAATAATAGTAGAAAGTTAACTTCTAGATTTATGGTGACATTGAAGCTTATTGTGAAACTGATGTCTACTAAATTTGGGCCTTTATCTTCATATGAACTATTTTCTATTTCTTTTTTTCTCCCCTCAAAAGTCAGCTTGAAGTCATACACTTTTTCAGCACCAGCTTTCCAAATGGCTCCCTCAGTCATGTGAAGGATTCCTTTCTTATGGATGATTTCCATAGGACTTAAACTAAGAGTCTATGGTCATTTTTATAAATCACTATGCAAGTGTCCATAATGCAATTCTTCATGAAATTCTCTGGGTGTTTTGCTCATATAGGTTACAGCTGATTTTACATATTAGCTCATTTTGGGACTGGTAGAATCTAGCATATAAAAGTAACTGTTGAACCAGAGAGTATATAGTAGAGAAGTGACCTGATCTTCTCAGGTCTACAGAGGATGAAGGAATGAGATACCCCTGGATGGGATGGTGAGTGTGGTGTTTTTACAGGCAAAATTGGCTAGGAAGCAGTGGGTTTGCTATATATTCATGGCTGCTTTCTCTACCATTCCTTTGTTTATATCTTGTTTGCTCTAGGATAAATGCAGATCACTATACGAATCTTCCTTCCCTGTATCTGGGATAGCATTGCAAATACACAGGTCCATCTACAGACATACAGACAAAACGGAGCATGTGCATTTTCATGAACAGTCCTCATATAAATTGTTTCCTTTTCTTTTGGTTCATGCTAACTGCCTCCAGCACTGATTAATCTGATTACTCATAGCATCTTGATGTTACTTTTTGTGTGGCACTACTTTTTGGTCATTGAGAACAAGAATTGCCCATGTGTAATAAGATAATTCTGAATTGCAAAGCTTTGCACTTCTGAGGATGTACTAAGCCCCTGCTTGAATTACCAGGGCAACAGGAATTTAAAAGGAAAAAGAAGTGAAAAAAACATCATTTTCATGCGAGAAAAAAAAATCTATATTCTATTATATGTAAGTTATTTTACCTAATCTTATCAACATCACAACAGAACATCTTCCAGTGTGAATAAAATTAAAAAATCATACCTGTTACTTGTGGATCAATTTTCCTCTCAAGGTAGACAATAAATATCAAATTTCATAGTATCTGATTCTGAGTTAATTCTCAAGGAAGATGTTTTCTAATAAAATAATTTGAATCTCTACTCTATGCATTTCTTGGACTATCAACAATACAAACCATAGGCCAACCACCAAGGAATTGCAACATAATTAATCCTTTTTAATAATTGGTGATGAGAGTGTTACCTTATAACATTCAAAACATCAGAGTCTATTTAAAAATTTTAAACACGACTTATCTTCAGTCATCTGTGTGGAAGCTTCCTAAGACGCATAGCTATTTTGAGCTGTTTTTGTCTATGTTTGCTTTTAAAAGTTCAGCTAACACTAGTTGTGGTTACTTCTGAGAATAAGATTAGGAGAAAATTGCTCTGTTATGTCATACATCTGTCTTTAAAAGAAGTCAGGCAAAATATCTCTAGGGTACTCTACCCCTGACCTGGGAGTCTGGGATACGAAATAAGTCTCCCACAATTCAGGTGGAAACAGAGACCTACCTTCACCTGGACTGCTACAAGTCCATGAGGCAGAATGGGATCCTCCTGAGGATGCTGAGGGAGATGGGAAAGGTGATTCCCAAGCCACTTTCCACCATCTATCAGCATTCCTGGTCAATCAGAGGGATCCCAGAGGATTGGAGGCTTGCCAAGACTCCCATCTACGAGAAGGGTCATAAGGAGGTTCTGGGGAACTACAGCTGATCAGCCTGACCTCAGTGCCAGGAAAGGTTATGGAACAGCTCATCTTGTGTGAGAACTCATGGCACGTGTGGGACAACTGGGGGATCAGAACTAGCCAGCATGGGTTCAAAAAAGGCAGGTTCTGACTGACCTCATTCTATGACCGAGTGACCTGCATGGTGGATAGGGAAAGGGCCGTTAACATAGTCTACCTAGACTTCAGCAAAGCCTTCAACACTGTCTTTCACTGTATTCTCCTTGAGAAGCTGGCAGCTAGTGGCTTGGACAGGTACACTCTGTGCTGTGTAAAGAACTGGCTGAAGGGCTGGGCTCAAAGAGTGGTGGCGAATGGAATTAAATCCAGCTGGCAACCAGCCATGAGTGCTGTTCCCCAGGGGTCAGAATGGGGGTCTGTCCTGTTTAGTCTCTATTGATGACCTGAACAAGGGGATTGAGTGTACTCTCAGTAAGTTTGCAAATGGCACCAAGTTGGGATGAAGTGTCCATCTGCCTGGGGGTAGGAAGGCCCTTCAGAGCATTCTGAACAGGCTGGATCACTGGGCTGAAGCCAATGGATGAAGTTCAGCAAGACTGAGTGCTGACTCCTGCACTTCAGTCACAACAACCCCATGCAGTGGTACAGGCCTGGGCCAGAGTGGCTGAAAGATTATGTAAGAAATGAACCTGGGGGTGTTAGTTGACACTTAGCTAAACATGGGCCAGCGGTGTAAGCAGGTGGCCAAGAAGGCCAATGACATTTTGGCTTATGTAAGAATTAGGGTTGCCAGCAGAAGCAGGGAAGTGACTGTCCTGCTATATTCAGCTCTGGTGAAGCTGAATCTTGAGCGCTGTGTTCAGTTTTGGGCCCCCCTGGATTGAGTCCAGAAAAGAGCAACAAAGCCGGTGAGGGGTTCTGGAGCACAAGTCTTATGGGGAGTGGTTGAGGGAACTGGAATATTTAGTCTGGAGGAGAGGAGGCTCAGGGGAGACCTTACAGCTCTCTGCAGTTTCTGAAAGGAGGTTGTGGTGAGGTGGAGTTGGCCTCTTCTCCTGTGCAACTTGTGATAGGATGAAAGGTAATGGCTATGAATTGTGCCAAGAGAGGATCAGGTTGAATGTCAGGAAAAATTTCTTCTTTGGTAGAGTGGTCAGGTGCTGGAATGGGCTGCCTAGGGAGGTGATGGACTCATTGTCCCTGGAGGTGTTCAAGAAATGTTAGATGTACTGAGGGACATGGTTTAGTGAGGAAATATCCGTGGTAGGTGGACAGTTGGACTAGAAGATCTTGGAATCACCCTTGGTGATTCTATGATTCTATGATTTTTGGGGCCTTTTTTTTTTTTTTTTTTTTTTTTTTTTTTGACAAATACCTTACACTTTTGAGGCAGACACTCCAGACTTGACAACGAGTATGGATTGCAACAGCACTCTAGTTGTTTTTCCGGTTGAGTCCCCATTCTTCCTCCATCTCTTGCATGTAGTGAGCTCAAGCTGGGCCTACTCTGTTGATTTGCTAAGAAAGATTGATACCTCTACTATCAGATGCATTTGTCTGGATTAAATCCATCAGCTATCTAGCTTTCACATTTGCTACAACTGTGTTTAATATCACACTGCATTAGCACAGGGTCTGTTGGATCTCATTGTTTCCCCAGGTGACACCTGTCTGTCACCACCAGAGAAGCTTTGCAGTTGCAGCTTGACAGCTGCTGTAATGTACAAGTGGTTTACATTACCCCAAATGACTGCAACAGAACTTTGGAGCTCTAGAACGATGCTGCCCAGAGCAAAGTAAAGGGTGGGCAAGGGCGGGTAGATAGGGTGATGTGTAGAGAGAAGTCATAAACAGGCGAAGCCACACAGTCAAATGATATGTTCCTACAAAATAATCTCTGAAGAGGATTTCCTTAATTACAAGAACATTTTATTTTAGCATAGGATATATTATCACTGTATATATTTGCTGAATTTAATTCAAATACTGAAACAGCTCCTGATTTGGCAAATGCCCAAGTTTAATGGGTGACGTTTCCAATACTCATTAAGAGATTCAAGTAGTTTTAATAATATTTTGGTGATAAGGATAACCAAAAATAGAGCCTTTCTCATTTTAGATTTGGCATCAAAACTGGAGAACATTTTCATATCTGTATGTTAATGCCAATAAACATTTGTTTCAGCTAATACTTCAAGCTGTCTAATGTTCAAGTCTAAATGATGTCCCTATTGTCTTTAAAAAGTCTGAAACTACAAAAACAGCTGTATATCCAGCTTTGATGACATTTCCTAAAGTGAATTACATCAAGCTGTCTAGCACAATTTCTTTGTGTAGATTTGTCCAAGTGTTATTATTAAGGTTTTGAGTAAAAGTAAGCTTGTTCTTAAAGTGTTAAAAGCTTGGATATTTGTTTTCAAATATGTAACGGCAAAATGTAAGTGAAGAAATTAAGAAAAATATATATATTTTTTTAATTAAGTAATATGGAGAAGACTTACCAGTTATTTGCAAACCTGATTATTCTCACTCAATTTGACTTTCTCTTATAATATAATAATGGACACTGTGCAGGAAATTACATTGAACAAAACTTGATTGTTAGGTGTGAAATGTTATTTGCATGACTCCTCTTATTCATCTTTTACATTTCACTACCTCAGTCTTTCCTTCTTCTCTGAGTAAACTATATATATTTTAATGATCTTTTTTTAATGTTGTCTGCAGAGAAATATCAATTACATATCTTTTTAATACAAAGTAAATAATAACTTCTTGTTTTTAGACATAGTATTTCAAAACAAACTTGGAATTTCTTTTTTGTGAGTATCCTTCAACAACATGCAGGTGAAGTGATCTGTTACAATGGAGTGCTCTTACTTTCCTTAGCTACCGCTGCTCTCCTCATCTGGTATTTTTGTGAATATTTCAGGCCCTGGCACTTATGCCATCAGTGTTGACACAATTTTTTTCATTCTATTTCTAAGAAAAATGTAGTTCCTCAGATACTCTCTGATTTAAACTATTAAAAACACAAGATTTTTCAAAATTGGATTGACATCACCTAAGGGGAATGTTCAAATTGGAGACATGCTCTAAAAATTGAAAAAGAAAGAAAGAAAGAAGAAACAGAGAAAGTAAGCCAATTGGTTGGCAAGAATCCTCAGGTAAAATGTCCGAGATACATGACTTATTGCATGATGAATTGCATCAGAAGCTCTGGATCTTGTAAGTGCTAGAAGTATGCATAGTTTTGTTCTGTGCAACATGAAGAACCACTCATGCTGGCAGCACTGAAATTAAGGTTTCTCGGGAAAGCTAACAGAAAAAAAATCTGTGCTTCATTGGTTGTGACAAATCTGATTTCAAAAGTTTCTTCATCAGGCAAAGAAGAACTATGCTAAGGCTTTAAACTAGTTGATGCTGCAGCTGAGGTTATTCTTAATCAGCTATAGCTTCACCTGAAATACAGTTATGCTGTCACTGAAAAAGTTTCTGTTGGAAACCTTCTGAGGGGAACTGGAATTTTTATGATACTTCAAAGCCAATTAGAAAAAACAGGTTGGCAAAGGCTTGCTTAGGGATCATATGCTCTAGAGAGCATTTGATACAAGATATGGTTTAAACTTTGCACTCCTGCTTTCCCCTCCTTTTGAAACACATTGGAATGTGAGTGGGGATGCAGCATAAAAAGGTTGCTATCCTTTTGCAAACCAACTTTAACTCTTACTTTCAAAAAGTCTGCCCTACTGACTGATACAGGCAGTAAGACCCTACATGAACTGACTTGAGAACTTGTCCTGTGCACTTTCTAGTTCATTTTGTGCTATTAGAAGCAGCAATGGCTGTGAGCAGATATGGTCACCCTGCAGGAAACTTTCAGGCCTTGACTGACTCATTGCCTTGCTCAGTATAATTCCTGGTGCATAGTATGCTGAAACAACTCACCTCCAGGTGTTAACAAAACACCCCAGCAAATAAAGAAATAAGCATACAATATGATGAAAAAATATGAAACAGGTGTCCATATTCATGATATATTATTAGATGATTAAAGTTCTTGTATGCAGCAGTATTAGCAACCATTTGGACATGGTTTACTGGCTAACAGTGGTGCTAGAGAAGGGAAAAGCAAGCTCTCCTCAAAAACTGTTGTTTCCAGAAATCATAAATTGATCAGATTTTGCCTTCAGTAAGAAAAATAATGAAAAAAGCCCCAAACTTGCTGTCAAATGCTCTATAAACAAAGACAAAATCTTACACTCTTCTGAGCCAAAGGAGAATTTGGCAATTGTTCAAAACTCAAAATAGTGTTTAAATGCTCACACAAAATAAAAATCCCGTGGTTATCTATACAGATAATTGCTTCACAAGAAAATGGTGTGCATTTAACTCAAGGCTATATAGCCTACATTCAGCATTTTCATCTTACTGACTGTGTGGTGCTAAATGTTCATATAGATCCATAGGTTGCAGCTGATTGCAAATTACTTCAGATAAAACTCTATGTCTAGTATGGCCTAAATATACAGGGCTTCTTCAGAGTAATGTGGGGCCAACATTAAGAAGGAGTCAGAAAGGCAAATCTGAACCTTTCAGCAGAGATCAATCTTTCTCATAGAGAAGGTAAGGAAAGGATAATATTGGTTAGGACAGTTTGGACAAGCAGGCCCAAATGCTTGTGGCATGTGTTGCTGAATGTTGTTTGAGGCTGATTTAGTGTACTCGTATTAAAATGTTTTGGAGTGTTTGCTTTTCTGTGGCCTACACTATTTTAATCTATAGTAATTTCAACCATGCTCTAATCTGTCTACTTCATCACATATTTGCGAACAATCTCTACTGAAGTGGCTTTGGCTGTGGAGATGAAGTGCAGCCAGTCTTATTGATAGGCCCTTGAAATCATATTAATTATTAAATTCCCTTCAAACATTCCTTAGATTCACAACAGTTAATACAACTAGTGCTATAAATCTATTTTTCTCTCATAGGAATGCAGAAATAAGAACCTTTGTATATGAAAGGCACAGGTCTTTCTGCTCCAGAGCATGTCTCTACCTTGTTTTGCCACAAAAGGCAAAATAAGGTGTGATTGGGTCATGCAAGAAGTTAAAGGTTAGGCAAAGTATGCCTTATCAGCAAGCAGCAGGCTAGAGAAAAAATCAGTCTAAAACCCAAGAGAAGAGCTGCTTTGGTTTTCACGAGAGTAAACAGAGCTCTAAAGCCAGCCCAAAGGGCAGTACCACATTACTCAGGCGGGCAAACTCCTCACTTGCCCCAGAAACAGAGGGTCTCTAGTCAGCCTCTGCTTTTTCTGCATTAGGGGGAATCTAGTGAGTGGGGACAGGCAGATAAGAGGAAGAATAGTGGGAAGAATCTGGTCACTTTGTGCCGACCCAGCTTTCCTTCCAGACATTAGGAACAATGAGTTTATCCACATTGGTCCAAACATTCAGCAAGACTCCCAGAACAGAATGGCCTGTTCATCATCTGTATCTGAACCTCTAGGAACCCCTCTGTGCCACCAATTTTTGGCCATGCTGCAGAAGAACTTCAGCCTGCTCTTGCATCTCTTTCTTTGTTAGCTAAACAGCATGTGCAGAAATGGGCTGGCATCCAGAGAAGGGACTCCAAAGATCCCCAGGATACATGTTGTGAGTCATGGCCAAGCCTGGACAAAGCCTGTGCCATTGCATTTGCATTGTTATCATTGCCTGTGCTACCTATATTCAGCCAGTGATTCTCACTAGCATAAACAACAGTTGTGCACAGATACCCTCCATCTTGGAAACAATCTCTGGATGTTCATGATGTGCACATCACTACAATGTCTAGGCACAAATTAATTTTTACAGAATGTTAAGAACTGTTGATTAGGATTGAGAAGTATTTTGATTTTTTCCTTGTTCTGTTATATATTATTATTTTAGAGGAGAACGATGTAGATAAAAGGAATTCTACTGCAGTAAACTTTCATGAAGAAAAGGAGAACGTAATCATAGAATCATAGAACTGTTTGGGTTGGAAAAGACCTTATTGAGTCCAACCACACCCTAACCATCCTACCCTAACTAACAACCCTCCATTAAATCATGTCCCTGAGCACCACATCCAAATGGTTTTTAAACACATCCAGGGTGACTCAACCACCTCCCTGGGGAGCCTATTCCAGGGCTTAACAACCCTTTCTGTAAAGAATTTTTTCCTGATGTCCAACCTAAAAACTTACCCTGAAGCAACTTGAAGCCATTTCCCCTTGTTCTGTCACCTATCACCAGTGAGAAGAGACCAACCCTGCTCTTGCTGTAAGCACCTTTCAGATATTGGAAGGGAGGTCTCCCCTCAGCCTTTTTTTCCCCAGACTAAACAGCCCCAGTTCCTTCACTCTCTCCTCCTATGGCACATTCTCCAAGTCCTTCACAAGCCTTGTTGCCCTTCTTTGGACCTGATCCAGCACCTCCATGTTCTTTCTGCACCCAGGAGCCCAAAACCAAACACAGTGCTAGAGGTGAGGCCTCACCAGTGCCAAGTACAGGGGCAGGATGATTTCCCTAGTCCTGTTCACTACATCGTTCCTGATACAAGCCAGGATGCCATTGGCCTTCTTGGCCACCTGAGCACACGGCTGGCTCATATTCAGCCAACTTTCCATCAGGCAGCTTTCCAGCCACTTCTCCCCAAGCCTGTAGGGTTGCCTGGTGTTGTTGTGACCAACAACTAGAAGACCTTACAAAACACTGTGTGATATTCTTCTAACTTCAAATCTTAAGAATATAGAGGACGACTTTCTAAAAGGGATGTTTTAGTTTGGTATTGCCTGACTTAACCTTACAAAGGATTGTTAGGTTTTGTTCTACAACTTGTGCAATTTGAGAATTCACACAGCTGAACAGCTAGATGCTATGGTCACTTGCCTGAAAGTTATTAATCTATTTTTGATGCTTCAACACAACACATGAATTGCCTGAGCTCAGGAAAATAATTGCATTATTTTGCTGGAGTTTATTGTGATAAGTTTCAGAAAGTTATAGGACAGAAAATTTTTATTCAGTTGACTGTCTTGGATAAGACAATAACGCAATACCCATCCTTTGAATATCAGCAAAAAATCGAAATCTTGGTGATGTTTTCAATGTGACAAACTGGAGATGCTTAAAGGAGGTAATGTACTACGGAAAGGGGTTTCTGAAAAGTAAGAGAAATTTGAATTAAACAAATGTAGTTGATTTACAAACAGCCATGACATGTGGTTCCATCTCTCAACCTCTTACACCCCCATGCACTTTCTATGCTTTTTCCAAAAAACTAGTGATTTGCAGCCCTTAATTTCAAATGCATGCCAATGTGTTTTTGTTTTTAGGTATAAGTACTACTTTGTTTGCTTTGAAGCAGAGAAGACATAGAGTGTTTCTCTATATAATACCCATACAGTTTCAGATTTTGTCAGAAGGCCAAATGTTTGGTAGCTGTGTTGGTTTAAACTTCTGGGAGATAAGTCCACCTATCTCTAACTCTAACTCTAACCTCTAACTCTAACTCTAACTCTAATCTCCAACCTAACTCTAGCAGTTCAGTTACATCCAGAGGGGCCCCTCTTTGACCACTATCATTGTAATATCTCAGTGTACCTAGTTAAAAATAGAAATAACAGAAAATTTCACATGGCTTCTCTCTTCCTTTTCTGTTGCTGAGGAGAATATATATGTTATTACAGGAAGTTGTTTTATACCCTGTGTGTGTATAAGTGGGGAATATGTCAAATGAGTGTTCTTTGTATTGGCCATTTCCATGGTCAACATTATTTTCCATGAAATCTATAGGCTAGATATATATATATTCAGTAAGAAACTGTATACTAGATCACCTCCATTACTGCATGCCATTAACACATTTCCTTCCAGCTGACTCATGTTTTCCCAAAACTCTTAAGTCGGAGGAGTCAAATATCAAGAACGATATTATAAGAAATTGGTAGTTTATACAAGCCACATGGGAAACACAGAGGAAAGCCTGGAAGGTCTACACACACTTACTCTGTTCTCACTGGTATCCAAAATCAAGCAACTGAAAATTTTGCTCTGTGCAGTGTACCCAGGCTGTAAGTACAACAGCACTGGAACTTAATCTGTTTATAAGATCACTTGACAGACTCTTCTCAATTTCCTGCTAAGCTAAATCTTAGAATAAGAAAGGATTTACTTCCTCTTTTCAACAAAGAAATAAAGAAAATTCTATCTACTGGGAGTTACATCAGGAAGTGCATTTAAGGAAGCTGGGAGTTTACCAGAGGATTCCACATTATCTTCAGTAATGTTCTGATAGGTAAGTTCAGAACCTATACTTCCCTATTGTTTAGGCACAACTACTTTAACCAAGATAAATAACTGTTAAAATAAAATACATTCTGTTCACTGTATTCCATTGTATTTGAAAATACAGATTACAGATAGTAGTCTGAATGATTTAATTCAGAATGAAAACCTCAGTGCATACAAATTATAAACAGAATGTGTGTAACAGATCCTTAGCTGCTTAAAATCAGTGCACGATAAAATTATGAATGTAGGACTAAGAAAATACCACACTAATAGTGTGCTTTATCTGAGTTAGCATCTCCTGCCTCTCAGCAGAGCTTGTTAGACTTGATGGAGCTTGAAGTTAACGTAGTTAGAGAGCTGCTGACACTGAAGCAAAATTGTTTAGAGCTGCTTTGCATAACCCTGCACCTCACATGGTCTTTCAGTGTAGAAAGGAGTGTTTTGATTCATTTTATGATAACTCCATGACTTGTGCATTCAAAAGATCAGATTATGTCATCATAGGAGTTCCTTTATTGTGAAGGTAACAGAAATATTTTGAAATCAGTTTACTTTAAAGGATTCGGAAGGTTTTTGGTGAGGGCTGTCTTTGGATGCCTCATTTTCTTCTGTTGCTTATCATTTTTTATCATAGATAAAGAAAGTGGATGCATTATAACTCTTATCTAGAAGCATTTAATTCTATTTGCTGAAAACAACCAGCAGAGATGATATAGCACAGCCCTCACTCAAAAATATAATACCTTAAGGCTCTTTTTAATTTATGCCTTTCCTATCTGGTTCCTCAGGATTTTTCTAGAAGTAGTATTCTTCCAGCTGTGTCTCTTCTTCCGTTACAGGACTGGTAAGGAAGAGAGGACCGGAGCCAAATGGAGATAGCAAGTAAGGTGCAATAGATAACAATGCAAGGCAATAAATTTATTATATTCAATTTCTTTATGGGAGCTTCTTTTTCTGTAAATGATGGCAGACATATCCATCTCCAAAATTCTTTAGCAGTGCTCTTTTTACTACAAGCTTTAGATAAAGAATCCATAACAAAGGGAACAATTCAAAGTCTTCAAAAGGGGAGAAGTGAAATTGTATACAAAGTTTAGTTCTGCAGAATTACCTTTGTATCTTCTCACTTACTGAGCTCCCTCCTGAAACTCTCAATTTCTGTAACAGCTTTTAAGAAGTAAAAAACTGCTGTCATTACCTTTTATGGCCTATAAACCAAGCACCAAAATAAGGCTTCAGGGTGCTGACTTCCTTTTTAAATACTGTTCTATGGCACAATCTTGAAAGAATAGATTGCTTTAGTTCCCCGTGTCTCTTTGTCTATCTATATTAAAGGGATAATGACTCTGACTTTGTTAGTACTAGAGTTGAGATTTACTGTTGAAAAATACTGTGTGGACTCTTTCTTTACCTGTACTTTAAAAACAATGCACATTATTTTTACTGGTATTATGTACATACAATCATGTGCAGTAGTTTTACTGGCTGTATCAATCCAGTCCTGTTCTTTAATTCTATTCTGTATGTGGAAACATACAGAACATTACTGAACAACATATGTATACTTCACATTATGGTGCTCTTTTTCATGTTTTATCTCTCCTTAGAGTACAGGCAGACGGTGAACAGCAGTGATGAACAGTGACTTGTTACAAGACTTATCATGCTACAAATCTGGGGTAAGAAAATGAGTTTGTCTGCTGTAGTCTGTGTAAGATGTGTTTTAGACCTCCAAAAGAGAATTTTACCCTGAGTCATTACTGTATTATGTAACTGTTGTGTCCCGCAATAGCTGCTCATCTTTTATCAAAGTTATGCAGCTGCAAGCAAATCTGCATTTAGACATAATTAGGTTTGAACTGGTCTCCTTTAGCTGCAAGAAACATATGTCTGGTCACCTAGCAGGGTTGCTGTAATTTTGATAGATTGCTCTATCATGGCTATCTCTAGATCTGTTTATAGAATTATTTCAGAAGCCTGATTGAAATTTCAAAGCAAAACAGAAGTTTGAAATAACTCTGAGATTACAGAATCACAGAATCACAGAATGGCCAGGGTTGGAAGGGACCTCCAGGATCATGAATCTCCAACCCCCCTGCCACATGCAGGGCCACCAACATCCATGTTTAATGCTAAACCAGGCTGCCCAGAGCCCCATCCAACCTGGCCTTGAACACCTCCAAGAACGGGGCATCCACAACATCTCTGGGCAGTCTGTTCCAGTACCTCACCACTCTCTCTGTAAAGAATTTCCCCCTGATGTCCAACCTAAATCTCCCCTTCCTCAACTTAAAACCATTTCCCCTTGTCCTACACATATAAGCCCTTTCAAAGAATTGATTCCCCTCTCCTCTGTAGGCTCCCTTTAGGTATTGAAAGTGAGGTCACCCCGCAGCCTGATCTCTGATCTCTGAGATCTCTGGTTTTGCAACCACTTAATTGTGGCTTTTTATCATAAGAGAAGTTCATTCTGTCCCTTGAGCAGAGTATGCTGAACTTTTCCTCCTACAGCACCTTCTTCTTTCACTTTTTCATGCAGGCTAACTTTCACAGCCTGACAAAGGCAAAGCAAAGGAAAATAATCATTTAGCAATTCAAAATCTGTAGAAGAAAGAAGAGCACTCCTCTGAAGTTGGCATGCTGTATGGCTGGATCTGACCCGTGCTTCTTAAAACATAAGCCATCTGTTTTAGACAACCATCTGGGTTGGCTTTGACTTCTGACGGGCAGATAGCATTGCTGAAAGCATGTGTTAAAACAGGACAAAATAAATGTCACCAGTCATCGGTGTGTAACTTTAAGCAGAAAGCTTAGATATAAGATACTGAAGGCAGCAAAGTTCCTCCTTTTTCTGGATAATGAGGGATTTATATTATTATTCAACGATGGATCTTTTCACAATAAACCAAACTTACTCACAGTGTTCCTTTTAACATTTTCATGTAACAGCCAGTCATTTTTCAGCACAACAGTATTGCCATCTATCTTTGATATGGCAAGAGCTGTGGAGGGAAACACACAGCAGTAGCCCTTTAATCCTTTATCATGTCACTAATAAAGAGAGAGTTTATAGTGAACTGATGTCAGCTTTTCTATACATTGAAGATTTCTTTCCACCTATTCATTCAGTAAAAACAGGTTTGATTTTAACCATATAGGAATGTATGCATTAATCAGTAAGGCCCAAAACACCACCCAAACCTCAAAATCTCTGAGATTTGAGATCTTTTAAATGGGAACACAGCATCTAAAAGATAGATAGAATTTCAACATAGTTTCTCCAGGTGGCCACTTTAGAGATTATACGAGAGACCACTTGTATGAGCTTAGTCAGTAGTAAAAAGCTACTGATGTTAAAGCAAAGCCCAAAAGTTGCTTGAGGTCACTTTGATGCACTACTGAAAAAGACGTTATACTCAATTTGCAGCAGGATGCACACAGCAAATTATATTGCATGGATAGCACACGAAGCAAAGGCAAGGAAGACTACAAAGCTTTACGTCTGTGACCCAGCACATAGCCAGCTATTCACCCCTCACATTCAGCCATTACAGGTGAGTACTTGCTTGAAATAGCCAAATGGCCCATGACTAAAGACCACCTTGGAAGTCATGTACCATGAATGACTAACCTGGTGCAAAGAGAAGTTGATACAACTTTAATGTAGGAGCTTTGTATAATTCAAACAGCCACTTCTATTTTATGAATTACACATTTGAAATTATAGAAACAGCTGAAAGCCGGATTTTGGATTGTAAGTAATGAATCGACTGAGCTGTAATGTCTTAGTTTGGCTTTCCCAGAATTTGCTTTATCCTCATACTATGTATCATTTTTATTGATGAGTGAATATGAAATTACTACAGATAAAGCCTGTGGGTACACAGATGTAGACAAACTACAAATAAAGCAGGGGGATACATCATGGACAAATGCTGGCAAAAGAGAATGCAGAAAAAACTTACCCATTTTTTAATGGCCTAACATAGAAATAGGACAAGAATCCAGATATCATCCATATAAGGTAGGAAAAAACATCTAGGAAAATAATAACTCTGAATATAGTGGATAATCTGCTGAATATGAGTGACGAAAATGTTGTACTTGAGAGGGATGACCCAGTGAGGAAATTCTATCATCTCTAGAACTAACACTAGGATACAGTCCAGAGCAAACATCCATTTTTTGACAAGGAATCAGAACTGAAGAATGAAAAATGCTACAGTATCATGAAGCTTATCCTGTAATGAACAATCAAAAGATCTGAAGTGATGAAGTTTATAAAAAAGGCCTAAAAGCTGAGCAGCCTTTGTACATCCATAAAGGAAAACAAGCTGATGACAGAGTAGCATCCAGTCTAACAGAAGTTTGACAAGAGCTTTAGCTACAAATTGAAACTCAAGACTTTCAAGCAAAATATGTCCAGTGTGTCATTTTGACATCTTTAACTCAGGTTTGGACAGTTTTTCAAAAGGCGTGGACTAATTCTTGATCAATTTCATCTGCTAAAGTCCCATATCATTCCTGTGGGAGAAGTTTCAGCTGAACACAGTAATTGGCTGTAAATTAAGAATTAAACATCTCTATACTGACTGAAAAAAGAATTCTTCCTGTTGTTCTACCTGAAGAGCAAAATAACAGTGAGAACATGGAATATAAACTGTATGTTATAGTCAGATGTATCTTTCCTAACTTCATTACCAAAAGTTAGTCTAAACTGTCTGGGTCTTCAGGGTTTCAGTACTGTCATTTGGAAAAAAGAGAAATGTCTTCAGAAAGACATTCGTCCCATCTATCTCTTTCCTTGACTTTAGAGTAAGCACAAACAGCCAGGTAACCATTTTTAAGCTGATTAATTGATAAAAAAAAGTCACACTATAAAAGTAAAGGAATGATAAGTCACCTGAGAAATACAGTTATTCTGTTAAATTTAATTTTATGTTAGTGTGCTGCATGAATAATTCACAAAGACCAAAAATAACTAAATAAATTAAAAATAGCTTTGGTAGATTCAGCATCTTTAGATTCATTTGCCATTAGGTATTTCAATTTATAATTTCACATTTCCTTTATGTTCGTGTCAAATGATGCCAAAGCAGTGTCCATAAGACTTTGATATTGTTCAAAATTTTGATACAAACAATGTTTGCAAATATTTTGCAATCCTATCTAAGTTCAATCATGAAGGACATGACAAAGTTCATTGTCATGGCAACAGCAGTCTTTGCTTACAACCTGTAACTTCACCTACATCGTTGGTTTTACATTCCTTCAGCCTATGGTCCAGGCCTTTGGGTAGGATAAAGCAGCAAAGCTCTGCAGAAATTGCTATTTTATGTAGGATGATGAATACAAGTGAACAGCCAATAAATAGTTTCAAATGCATATTTATGCATTTCAAGTGCGTGTTTGTGTATAAACATAATTTTTTAACAAAAATGCTTTATCAAATAAAAATTCCTTGAAATACGTATGACACTGATCCAGTACAAAATGTTATCATCATTCTTACCATATATTTTCACTCACAGTAGTGCCTATTACAATAGTGCCTAATAGTGAAGGTGAAAACGCCAAATCTGAAGGAATTCTGACACAGCTTAGAATATCATGTTGCATTTATAGGAAACAATTTAAATAGTCATGGGCCAGAAGCCAGCCTGACAGGAGTTCTCGGCTGCAAAGTGGAAGCTGTTTGAATTTATAAGTTGTAATCGTGTATCATTAATAGTTCATGAGCTATTTTAAGCTGTGCACTTCACACCGCTGTTCCAGATACCTGGCACCCCACTACCATGTTATTTCTACAGAAATAGTTTTTAAATCTCTGCTTTGAATTATTTAGAATGTGTTTGGTACAAGTAGATTGTGTTTGGAAACAAGACGCCATCCTCCTTCAGGGACAAGAACAGTTCTGTCTAGAAGCAGTCCTCAATCAGGGATAACTCAGTGGCACTGGGATGTGCACTGATGTCTAGAGCCCCAGAAAGCCACTAAATCAAATAAGGATAGCTGAAACACCCCAAATCACCAGCCATTTCCATTTTCCGCAGGTTTCCTACTGCAGGAGTCATTGGAGAGCTGCAGCTGATTTTCCCCACCACTTGTACCAGCAGAGCAGCTCACATGAGCCATAAAGTAGCAGCTGGTACTAGATCCATTCCACTGTCCCTTTGACAAAGTTCAGGCCTTAATCCTAGTTCCATTGCTCAGGCTCATTTCCATCTTTAAAATCATATTCTAGGTAAAAAAGCCTTTTCTACAAATGTAGGAGAAGCATTATTTAGGAGAGTAGAAATAATTATTTTAAGGCTGATTCACTGAGTATGCTGAACACCTCCTCCAGAGGTGTAGTTACCTAGTGTTACCAAATGGTGATTTAATGACTCATAATCCCTGTGCATGAGATGTCACTCCTAAGGAATTAATATTAAATGGTGTAGTGGTGTCTACTTAAGATGTGGAGATAGATGTCAGATCACTGTAATTGCCACATATATGCCACAGCCAACACAGAAAGAGCAATTTGTACCTGGGTTGCTTGCTGTTGGTCTTGATTCAGAGTAAAGAAAATGATTTAAAAATCTTTTAATGCCAAATATTTTACTTTGATTAATAAAAATTTGAATCAAAATATTTGCATCCCAACTTCTGAATCCAGTTCAATTTAGCTCTCACAGATTGGTCCGGCTAACCACCTTCCTGTAATTGCTATCCAGTCTCTACCTACATGTAACACAAGTGGTATTTTGCAGCAACTGCACCCCACAAGACCAAGAGAAAATGAAAAAGGTGCAGAGGTAATCAAAGAGGTATGTCAGATTAACAGGATTAATCATTTTATCTTTCTTAGACAAAATATTCTGTGCAATATTTAATGTAAATGTAAGAAGGAAATAGAAAAAAATAGAAGAAAATATTTTTGTGGTTCAACCCAGTGGCAGCTCAGCACCACAGTCATTCATTCAATCCCCTGGAATAGGAGTCAGAATCAGAAATAATAAAGTAGAATTTGTGGGTTGAAATAGAAGCTATTTACTAAATCAGAATAAGAAAAAAATAATAGTGATAACAAAACAGGTGTTGCACAGCACAGTTGCTCACCATCCACTGTCCGATGTGCTGTTAGTGCCCCATATGGGATACCCCATGTACCTATTTTATAGAAAATACCACTGATTTCTTCTCAGACAAAAATAACTCCCATTCTGAAAAGAAGCCTCCATTATCAAGTGATAGGATGAGAAGGAATGCTTCTAAGCTGTGTCAGGGGAGGTTCAGGTTGGATATTAGGAAAAATTTATTCTCCAAAAGAGAGATAATGCATTGGAACAGGCTGCTCAGGGAGGTGGTTGAGTCACTGTCCATGCAAGTGTTCATGGAACATGTAGATGTGGCACTGAGAGAAATAGTCATGGGCACGGTGGTGATGAGTTGATGGTTGCTCTAAATCATCCTAGTGGTCTTTTTCAACCTTAATTTGATGATTTCAATGACTCAGTGATGCCTTTGGCCAGCTGGAGTCAGCTGTTCTGATTCTGCCTCCTTCCAGCTCCTTGTGTACCCTCAGCACCTCACTGGCAGAGCAGCATGAGAAAATGAGAAGTCCTTGGCTCTGTGCAGCACTGCTCAGCAACAATGAGAACATTGGTGTGTTATCAACATTGGTTTACTCCTAAAGCCAAAATGCAGCTGACACTGTGACAAAAATCAATTCAGCTGAAATCAGGACAATAATTAATAAGAAACATTTCCACTAGGAAAAGTTGTCACTGATCTAATTTGTTTGTATTTGCTAAGTGCATCTTGTAAAGCATAAATGGTGGATCCTTATAAGCTTTATAAAATACATTTGACTGTTCCTAATGCAGAAAAGTACTTGCAAATATAAAAACAATTGTTTTGAGTCAGATCAAAAGTCTTACTAGATCTAGTGACACATTTCTGACAGTTGAATAACAAAGTTCCCAATAAACATGTTCAGTTGAACTTAATCCTGGGTTTAAAATGAGCATATCAACACAGACATGGGGTGAACTACTAAATAAGGGCCTACATCTGAGAACATGAACATCCTGCAGAGGGATATGGACAGTCTGGATTGCTGGGCTGAAGCCAGTGGGATGATATACAACAAGACCAAGTGCGAGGTTCTGCACTTCGGCCATAGCAACCCCAGGTGACATTATGGGCTTGGAGCAGAATGGCTGGAAGTGGCAGAGGAAATGGACCTGGGGGTATTTGTTGATGCTCGGCAGATGGTTGGACTGGATGATCTTGTAGGTCTTTTCCAACCATGGTGATTCTATGATTCTGATTCGATCATCACACTGCCATGACAGAACAAAATCTTCATAAATGAATATGGAGGAGTTTCAATATTTACCTGAGTATATTTACTAATTTTAATCTAAAATGGCAATCAATGGGCAAAGGAAGCAGTCTTCATTTCTGGATAGGATAATATTAAATGTATTAAATTACCAACTCAATCAATATTCAACACTTATTTAAAACAGATTGAATAATGAATATAGAATGGCACAAAGTGTCTGGTAAAAACATGGGAAAAATAAAATGAGAGATCAGTTTTTGTTTCTAGCGTGTTTGATTCATGTGTGTTCAACATCAAACTAAAGCCTTGTGATAACATCATTTTAATTAATTTTAACAATCCCAAGTTGAGTTTTTTAATAGAAGGATGCAAGCACTTGTGTGTTTATGGAGGGTGCCATATATCGATATTTGTAACCATTTCTTCCTTTGCTTCCACTGACTGTAGAGGCAATATGGAGCAGAAATTTGTCTTTAAAAGACAAATTAACCTCCACTTAAAGTGGAGGTTAACAGAAATGAACATTAAATCTACCTCCTCCTCCTCTAATCTGACAAGTTATGTTTTCCAATGCACAAAGTATTTTTACTAATTATGGATTTTTTTTTAAAGATAGTACAGATAAAGTACTTCCAAAGATTATCTGGCAGAAATGATCAACTTAGAAGAGATGAAGTAGTGTTTTCTGCAGAGGAGAAAACATTTGGTCTAAATGATGTTCTGATTAATTTAAGTTAGGGGAAAAAAAGTCACACAGATAATCCTTTCTAGTCACTGGCATTTAATGAATAAATATTATTTTACACTGAGTGATAGATGTATTTAAATCTACTAATAGTAATTAATATGTATATTTACACAGTAAATAGTGGTGTGTTCTGACAATTCATGTTCAGCCAGCTGTGATCTAGATGGCTCTGGAAGCTCAAAAATGTAGTCATGGGTCTGCTAATTTCATCATGCAATTTCTTTAAGTAACATTATACATGCTCCTTCCATGTGGATAATTTTCATAAAGTAGCTTTTGCTGTCTTCTTTATCACTGTATTTACCATTTATATGATAAGTGTTAATGACTGTGTTATTGCATTGTCATTGATAAAGGCAGGTGGTTGACTACCTGAAGATGCTGGTAGTCTGAAAGAGAGCCTCATTAGCACTGTCAAGCTCCACATTCAATAGTAGAAGTTGGAGTGAAGAAGAGTGGCTAACTGGATTTCATGCCACAGTTTGGGTCACGCATGAGTACATGCAAAATTTAAGTATGTAGGCAAGTAGCCCAATCATTCAAGATGCTGAGCTGCCTTCATTCCTGCTGACTTTACTGATCACTGAAAAAATCTTTCTAAACAGAACTAACAAGACAGGAGAACAAAGGCACGCACTGCCACGTTTAGATGGCTGGAGGAGATCAGACAGCTCTTTCCATTTCTTGTCTAATGCAGCTTCTAATTAGTCCATTTTGGAGAAACATGTGATGTGCTAATCTCTCAGCAAATGAACTATTTAGGATTTCAGTTTTAAGAGGTTTGTAGCAAATTAGTCTAAAGCTATATTCTCAGTTGTTCAGATTAAATAAACAAATATAAAAGGCATTTAGACATGATGATGTGCAATGCCTTCATTTCTGGATATCAAATCCAGGACAAGTGTACTCTGAAAATAAAATTAAAAAAAAAAAAACAGAGACCTAAGCACACCATGCAGTGAGTTGAAAAAGATATCTAAAGACTTAAATGTGAATTCAGGCAAAAATCGGAACAGATGGAGTTCTGAGAAAATCTGTCCTGGTCAAGGATACATGTTTGCAGTCTTAAAATGTGATTCTGTGAGACTCAGACTCAGAGCTGAAAATAATTGTCTGAGTTGAGATCCTTATCATGCCCATTTCAGGAGATATTCAATAATGATGATGTTGCCTGCTGCTAGTGGGACAAACAGGTTCTTTTGGGGATCCAGGCAGAGTGATACCAACACTAAACTGTAGTTAAAAATAAAGATTTAATTAAAACAAAACAAAACAATTTTATGGTCAGCATAGCATAGACTTTTTGAGACCCTCTGCAGATAGGGTTGAATCTTAATATGTGGATTGCAGTAAAATCGCAGTCCATAATTGAAATGTACAAAATATCACGAGTCACTCACTCTGTCCTCAGATGAAGCAGATGACGATGGGGTTTCCCTGATCACCAGAGGATCAGAGGTTTTCCTGTCTACAGCAGTTCTTGTCTAAACTTGCTTAGAGTTTGCTGCTGCTTGACTTTGCAGACAGTTCTCTGCGCACTGATGATTTCCTGTTGTGTGATGGTGTCATTGCAACAACCTCGCTGTCTGAGTGCCAGAGTACTCTGGGGCAGGTAATGGAGGAAGAAGTAGGCCTGGCATCCAGGAACCTTGCTGCCACCAGGGAAGGGAGGTCTATCTGGCGTTCAAGACCTTCAGGGCTGATAAGGAGGGGAAAGAGGACTGATTTCTGACCAGCTTGGACTCAAGGAATGTTTGCCCAATAAAATAACAATAACCATATTACCATGGGTCAAGGAGCATGGGATACTGATCACAGTTGGTGACTCACTTCCTAAGATTAGCGACCTACTACTTGGATCACTCACCTAGTGTGTGTGTGTAATATAGGTCCAATTTGTCTTCAGTTAGAGGGGACTCAAATCCACTCCAGTAGAATAATCTAGGCAGAAGCCACCTTACGAAGCTTCTTTGAGGGTATGCGTTCAAGAATACAAAAGAATACAAAAGAATGCAAAATTCATTAAACCATGAGACTGAGAGGGATTCTGACTCACTGGACTAGCATATCCTGAGCATCAGGGGCCAGAATCCTCACCTCTCTCTCTTTTTCTATTCATGCTCTAATGCCAGGAGGCAGCTAAATTTTTTTTCCCTAGGACACTAGTTTTGAGTTGCTTATGCAGCTGTGATAACCTGGAATTGTTTGTGGGATCACATCACAAGTTAGCCAGCTTGCATTACTTGATTTAGGAATACTTATAGTTGGAGAGACCTGTCTGGGGGTCACACATAAGTGAAGAGATGTGTTAATCTGAGGCTAAAAACCCTGAAGTGGTTTAGCAATTTTGTTTGTGAATTTTGGTCTTGATGGAGGTGCCTAAATTTCACCCTGTTGTTTTTTTTTTTTTTTTTTCTTTTGGCACCTCACTCTTTGCTTCCAAATAACCAGCCTGAAATCAAGAGTACAAATGGTGTTTTTTGGGAAAGCCAAGATAAATCAAATGAAAGAAAAGAAAAACCCAATTAAGCAGTAGTTGGCCTGCATTTAGTTTTGCTGTAAAAACTGTAAAAAAAAACCATCCAACCTTCAGCACATTGAAAACATTGCTTAGTGCATCAACTCTTTCCCCTAAGAATTACACCCTTAGTTTTTCACTGCAGTTCAGTGCCAATCACCGACTCTTAAAAAATGTTTGTCAGTTGGAGTCTGTATCTAGGTCATTCCTCTTGGGTACAGCTCTGTATCTCATTGGATTAGAAGGGGAAACAAACTACCACTATACCAGAAAGAATTTAGTTGGCATTATTATTCTGAATATGCTGTATTCATTTCATTGTTTCCTAACTACTTAAAAAATATTCTCAGAATACAGTCTCGTCTGACCAAATAGCAGGTTTCACAGCTGACAAATGAATATTTACTATATGTCTTAAATGCATGATTTCCAAAAAGTAGGTTTCTCTTTAACCCTTTATCTAAAGGGTTATCTTTATATTGTGGAAGATAAGTCTCATAATAATAATTTGCTCTTCTTTTTTAAACTTGCATGTACTTGTGTGTATGATCTCAACATACTCAAGAATTAAACTGGAAGCAACTAAAGAGCCAAATTTGGCTGCAAAAATATTAGCAATAAACCAGATTGTGGATAGCGCTTTCCATCCATAAATCGCGAAGGCATTAAATATCACTAGAGCCATTTTGAAAGTGAAACAAAAATGAGACATGACTTTCCTAGGGCAACTAAACAAGTTATAGCATCCAGTCACTTTTGCTGACATCTTACACCATCTGTGATCTGCCTTTGCATATCAGCATGCTAAGTCTTTAAATGCTCTCTATTCTGAACCTTAACATTTAAGTTGTGCTGTGGGCACAAATATCTGGAGATAAGTGAAGGGAAGTGTGTGAGCATGAGAGAAAAAGAATATGGGGAATAAACAGAGACTACTCGGTGTTTTTGTTCATAATGGGAGATATAACATGAAGGAAGACAGGAACAAGGAATGTAAGCAGACGTTTTCCAAACTGAAAAAATGGAGTAAAGGAGAAAAACATAGAAAAAAAAAATATAAGAAACATGATTTTCTTGTGGAAAAAGTAGAAAAAGAAAATGAGAAAAAGGGAAGAACAAGAAGGGGAGAAATGAAAGAACTTTATTTGGGAGAAAAAGTAGGATCATTCTCACTGAGAAGAATCAAGCCATCCACAGGAACAATGACCAAAGGAAGACAATGGAAAATCTTCAGTCAGTTGCAGCTTTAGACCATCTGTGAGCCATTCATCTATGAAATGGAAAGTCGTTATTTTTTTTCAACAGCATGAGACCTAGAGCGTTCAGCATCACCTGGGTTCACTTACCTTTCTTCATATCTCTCCATCCAGCCCATGTGCTTGATGTGGATTGTCATTGGGAGCAAAGACTCACTCAGATTCCCAGCCTGAATATGATTCAGCAGTTCGGAGGTGCTGGAAAGAGATTTCCCCACACCTGAAGTAAGCAGTGAATCATTCAGAGGGAAACTTCTTTTCCATCAAATCTCCACAGATTCTTCTGAAAAGACCGAAAACCAAGGGTCAGGCATTCTTTCAGCTGTTTAAGGCACTGGGAAAAGATGACTCAACTTGTACTTTATTTTACATTTCTATGACTGAGAAAGTAGGTGGTTTGGGGGTAAGCAGGCACACGGTTCTAGGAGAACACCTATAAAACAGCAAAGGAATCAAAAATATACAGAAGATAAAAATCTGTCTGAAGCAGGCAAAAGGACTCATTTCCAAGGAGTATGTTGGTGGATGAACCTTTATCTTGGATGACTTGTCTTTTGAGTGATGTGCAGATAGGATAAAAAAAACTTCACTTGTGAATCGTAGTCAGAGGTTGACAGGTGATCCAAACCACATAACAACGCATTGTCCATGTTTCTATGAAACTCCAAGAGGGCTGAATTAAAAAAAGCAAAAACTTTCCCATACTTGTGTGTTCCCAACAGAAAATTTGTCCAGGCTTCATCAGAAAATAAAGGAAGAAGCTGAGCTATAACTGACAGCAAAACAGTATTTGGTGAGTAGAAGCACAACATCACTGCTAAATGACATTTCTCATTGTGTAACTCTGGAACAGCATAAAGTCACTGATAAATGTTTCCATAGTGGTTTTGTGGAATTCTTCCAGCACAGAATTCTAGGAACATACATACTTTTCACACAGTGCAGCACACAAAATATTCATTTTCTATTTACTTTTCCTTTTTCATATTTTTTTCTTAAATAATAGGAAAAATAAATCTCAAAATCTTCCATAGCTCAAGAGTAAGATTCTTCTAAATATTCGAAAGTTAGACCATTTGGCTCACCCCGATAAGCATATGTGCACATGCTGGGGTCTAAAATACGCAAAAGCCTCAGAGAAAGCTTTATTTTGCATTTAATGAGTCACTGGGAGCTTAGGAATGTAACATGAATGAATATACTTCTGAAGCTGAGATTTCCTCAAAACACAGAATTTCATTGCTCCCACTGAAGTCAATGGGAGTATTTCAAGTATAGTATGTACGGAGATGTTAGAATATTAGATTAAATTTATGTTGAATGTACCTGTCAAATACTTGCATGAAATCGTGTCAAGCACAAAAAAATGATAATATAAATGCTTCTTGGAACAATCCAAAATAAAAACCATAAATCATTCATCCTTAACACCCAACATACTATTTTTGAATATTTCGGACAGCATTTTACCATGAATAAATACTAGAACATGAGCTGAAGACTCTGCAAGTTTAATACAAAAAAATTGAAAATAGAATTGTACTTACTGCAATTTGGGCTGTTCTTCTATTTCTAAAAATTCCTGTTTATGAGGAAGCTCAAAATGACAGTCTTGTCTGATTTTGGATTGTTCTGGAAGAGTGGGTGCCAGGCATACAGCTTCTTCGCGGTAATCGACTTTTTTTCTGGCTGAATCAGTTCTCAGTGGACAAGACAAGGAATTTGTGTTCATCTCATAAGAGAGGACCACAATGCCTTTGCTAGCCACTGACAGAATCATTAAAGCAACTTCTGCTGCCTCATTTCTTGTCCTATTAAGTCAGCAGAATAATTAGCAAGGTTTCTACTTCACTCATTTCTCACATATATGTGGGCCTTTTGCTTCGAAGGCTGAACTCTTCAGTACAAAAGATGTTTATCAACATCTTTAGTGGCAGGCAAGCTATCTTAAAACCACACGAGTAGGAAGAATATGATGTTTTTATTCTTTTCACCACGTCTTCAATTGAAGTCTGAGGTCTGACCCACACCCTGATTTAAGTTAGGCTTAAAATAAAGTCTGAAATGTCCTGAAGTTGTATGTGGCAGAGGCAGTGCCCCACTGGAAGCGTGTATTCTTAGCTCAACAGATGGATTGGTATGGAAGTGTTCTGTAGTCTTATGATGTTAACTGCCAAAACTACAGATCATGAACATCTGCTATTGCCTACACTGTGAAATTCTCTGAAAAAGATGATGGAGTAGGGTTTGACTGTAATTTGCCTAAGTAGGAAGACATTTTTACAAGTTGGTTGATGCTCCCCAACTATTCTTACCACAATAACTATCTGCCAGGTCACTTGGAAAAGACATACAAACCTGTTAAGAGCTGCTTACATCTTCAGTGCACCTAGCCTCGGGATTCATTGCTACCCATTATTATTTTTCAATCAATAGCTTAGTTAGCACAGCATTTTTTCATGGAAACATTAACATTATAAATTACTCCTTTGCATATCACGGATAACTCTCCTTCACCAACGAGCTCTTCTTTCTTCAATTTATCTCAGGATCATTTCTTCAGTTTGTTATGCTGTTATACTTCTTATTATCAGGCAACTGAAAAACATCCCCACAGCCCATGAAATGATTTAGGACCCCTTAGCTGCCCACCAGATCATCTTTGCATGTATTGTCCTCTTCTATCCTTTTCTTGCCATCCTTCTCACTCAGAGCTTCTGCTAATTAGAAAGCAAGGTTTTAGGTGGAGAGATTGCTATTTTCTATGTCAATGCACCTCAGCCAGCACCACCAGGTCTTGAACTTCATGATGCTTTGTAACACAGCAGGAATTTTGATGAGGTAAATTAGTGCTGTTGTCTCAGCATCCTTGTTTGTGATAATTTTGAATGGAGAACAAAGATTCAAGTCCACAGCCTTAGGGATGAATAAACACACAAAAATTATTTATTTTAATACAATAAAAGTATGAAAGAATTGCCTCCCCCTCTCCCCTTTTTTTTAAATTGGGTATATATTTTACAGTTTAGATGTCTTCCCAGAGAATAGATTAAATGAATGTATACAGTTTGCCACTGAAGCCATTTTCTATATACACTTTTCCTCTCGTTTTGAAGTTTGACTCAAAAGACCTTCAAATTATTCCTCAGCTGAAGTGATATTCTCACAAGAGCGTACAGGTGAATTCTGTGGATGTGTGTAAAACAACATGTTTTCTTGAATAAATGCATTGGGTGGCACCTAATTTGTAGTTGTAGAACAAAAACAATTTTGATTCAATACAACCATCTCTGGAAAATAACCCTTTGATTCTTAGTAAAATGTATGTATACTAACTAGAAATTACACAAGATATTTGTACCAACAGTCAAAGAAAGGGTTTTTCAGTCACCTGTTAAAAAAGAAAAAAAAAAAGAATGAATCAAATTTTCCAAATAACTAGAAAGAATTACTTCATATTTGTGCAAGTAACTGGAAACCAATGCCAAGTCAAAACATGTAGTAGAAATGGCATCTAAATTACAAATGATACAGCAGGCATGAATACAACAGGAGAAAGATATTCGCTCATATGTGTTCCACAAAATATGCTCTTCAGCTTGTTTAGGGGCAATACGACTAGCATCACAAAGTTCATAGCTGACAAATTAATCACTTTTTTTCTTATGAATCATTTTTCATCCAACAAAATGAAATTGTTCTACACATAATCAATTTACTTAACTCTTTATTAATGTTGCTTGCCTAATTATTTATAACGAAGTAAGTAACAAGGGATTGAGGAATGTGTAAGTAATGATTTAAAGATACAAAGAATCTTAAATCATCTGAATGTTAATTTAAGGCATTATTATTACTGGAATATGTAAACTTCTTTTATCTGTATATATATGAATATGTAAAAATCCTTTGTTTTAGAAGGGAACAAATATGGCCAATGAACCAGCATCCTAGTTTTATCTTTGACTCATGGATAGTATGTCATTACCTTGAATGTTTTCCTTCTGTAATTTTAATAATTTTGCATATTTCAGAACATATGACACTACCTATTACTACTTCCTAGGTCATAACCTTTTACATTTTGTCTATTTGAATAGGCTCCTTCTGTAACAACAAATTCCCTCTGACTGAATTTTAAATGATGGGCATCAATGCCCATTAAATGAGCTAAAGCAAAAATGCTGCTTGCTTCAATATTTCAGTTCAACCACATATGAGTAAATCCTGATTACAAAACTTAAAGGAAAACACGTAAACATTTCAATGCTGTTTCTCCCACTTCCTATACATTTCCTTTTTTTACTGAGTTGAGTGAAATTTTGGCTCTGCTCTGTTTACTAGGAATTTTTCTAATAACCTAATGGATACAAGATAGAATATTTTCATGATTGTGGATCTTATCAAAAGTGTTGCAGTCATAATCAATAATTATTATTTTACATAAAGTGTTGTGCATTGAAAACAAATTTTCCTTTAATTTACTCTTAGTGTATTACTGATGTGAGAGCCTAAATGGTGTGATTTTCTGTGGTAGTACTAGTACTTAATCATTAGACTTTGTATACAAAAACAGAACAAAATCAATTTTTATGGGCAGAGAACTGAAATCAAATATAGTTTCAAGACAGAAAGAATAGATTACCAGGAAAATGGTAGCATCCTGGCAGGCAGAAGGAAGACTTCCCATAAGCTATCATACGAACAGGGTGGCAAAGCCTCTTCTTAAAATGAAATCTGAGTAGAATGCAGAATAATTTTAATAAAAAAAGACGTATCTTTTGTACAAATTCAGGAAAGTATCTGGTTTCTTCCCAGAATTCTAAAGAGCCTTCTGAAACACTCTCAGAAGTAGAGGCTTTGCATAGTTTGTCCTGATGTGATGCTTCCCAAAGTACCTTGGTGACTGACCTGTTTTATTTTCCCCACTCTTTAAACTCTGAAGTCCCCCAAGGGAAACCATAAGGATGTTCCAGCAACAGCAACAGGAAGAACTTCAGAATTATCATGGACTTTCTCTGTTCTTTATTAGCCCTTCAATTCTGCACTGGAGCATACTGCTTTTTGAACTGCACCCACCTACTCTCAAGTTACCTAACTGAGGTTAGTAGACTGAAGTCATGCTTCCACTTTGCACTGCTGAGTAATATAGCATTTCCTTAATTAAATTAATCTTAATTAAAATAAATAAATAAGTAAAATAAAAATAATCCCTACGTAGGAGCAGTGTCCTTTCATTTATAACATGCCTCCATTGTAGGCAGGACACAGACATCAAACATCAGGCTATTATCAGTGGACAAGATGAACTTGAGCACCATCCCCATACACACATCTGTGAATACCCTACTGCAGAACTGTAACTATGAAAATGTCAACCACAATGGCTACATCTGAGCAAAGATGAGAAGAGAACCAGGAGAATAACCTTGAGACTAGAGTCAAGGACAGGAAAGCTAAAGAATATTTGTACCTCAGGTACAGTGTACCACAGTTGATAGATATATAATGTGAAGGGTTATTGATGCAGAACATCACTTGTCCTCCCTAGAGTCACCTAAACACTAAGAGACTAAAAGCCTCCTGTTTGCCTCATGCAAACAAGAAATGTCTCTGTCAAGGAAACAGGCATTTGTTTTTAGCTGCAGATGAGACTTAGAGACTTTGAGGGTCAATGGGAAGCAGTTTGATACTCACTTGTTGATGTTCCTTAAAGAAATGCAGTTTATAGGATAAGTTTATGCTTGAGACTCAGTACAGATGTAGCATCTAACTGTTCTGAGAAAAAAAAAAGAGATCCTCTATTTTTTCTTTAACTGTGTTTGTTTAAATATACCTATAAAGTATTCAAAATCCCTTTCTGAAGCTGGAAAAATTTAATACAAGAGCATGCCTTTTATCTAATCTTTAATCTAATCTCACATGTGAAAATTCTTCAGGACAAGAAGTAGCCTTAAACCTCAGATTTGCAACAACCTCTGATTCAGAGTCTCAACTGCAATGTAGATAAGAAAGAATTGCTGTTCTCTGATGCTGCACATTTGAATTCTGTACTCCAACTTACAAATGCATGCAAGTATAAACTCACCCTAAAAAAAAATTGCTAACAAAAATATCTTCTTTACAACACTGCTCTTCTAGCTAGATTTTTTTTTCCTTGCTGCTTTCTGATTATAGCACTTTGACTGAAAACCTTATTCAATACAAGGGTTTTGTTTGTTATGGTTATTTTTTCATTGTTTTCTATTGCAGAATAGTGATGGAAAAAAACCTCGTGGCATTTCCTTTGTCTCCTAGGTTGCATAGAAACATTTTAAGATGATATTCTGGCAGTGGTGATTTTTTTCTAGCAACATCTTGTATGCCTATGAATATATTGTCATTCCGTGTGTGATTTCCTTCAAGATAATATAAACACATAATTCTGATAGTTTTTTGGTGGGTTGGTGGTTTCTTCTTCGCTATTTCTTCATTTATCTTTGTCTTTTTCTTTTCTTTTCTTTTTTTTTTTTTTTTTTGGATCGTTCCTGCTGCAAACACAAAACCAATGAGGCTTACCAGTGTTTGTGCTGAATCTAAAATGGAATGGCTCAGAGGCCGAAACAAAACTTTATAGCTGTTCACAGAGTTTCCAAAGAAGTGCAGTGAACCTGGAGTCTTATCACTGCAAGACTGCTAGTAATATTTTCATTGGAAAATCTTTCAAACAGATCTCAAATTATATTGACATCATCATGCTTTGCAAATATTTTATCCCAACCTGCAGAGGCAAAATTTCTGCAGTCAAACTGGGCCAGAAATTCCAACCAGCCCTCTTAGTCAATAACTGTAAACTTGCAGTGCAAAGATCCTTTGGGGATTAAGGATTTTTTTTCTGAAAGGCTACTGTGAACTTAAAGCAAAGCAAGTTCATACGTTCAGCAACATCAAACCTCATTTTCAGGAATTTATTATCAAGCCTGCGATTGCCTTTAGAGTGTTCAAATATTAAGGAGAATGGTGACAATATGAAACCATGAGCAGCAACTAGAAGAATAAATCCTGTAATTATAGAAGGAGACAGTTCTCTAAGAATGTACCTTAGTTACATGTATATTTGATACTAGAAGCAATTCAGTGTCTGTTTCAGGTGCCTTTTATAAATTGTTTCTAAAGCAATCCACAAACCAGCAAACAATCCAGCACTGCATATGGCTACTGTTTTGACCTCTAATCTAGCTGGGAACTGTTACAAGCACAGTCACCATGAATAATGGAGAATAAATTCAGTCTTTGGGTTCCTCAGCTGCATAGGAACAACTGTGTAGCTGTACAAATATTTATTGATGTTCACATTCGAGTTAAGAACATAAAATCTGCACTGCCACCACAGCATGAAAGCATCTGCTATTACAGTAATTCAAATAATAAATGACAATATTCTATATAATTAAATCTGTATGAAATTTGCATATTTGAACGATGACTGCAAAAAAGCAATGCAAACATTAGGTGTTGCAGTAAAATACAGTGGTCCATGTCTTGGGCACCTCACATGGATTTCTCACCTCACCATGGTTTACAAAACAGCTGAAGATCTGTTTCCTTTATCTACCCTCAGAATGATATATAGTGGAGTTCTGTTTTAACTGTTTATGACAAAGATTAGGGAGGAGAAACACTGGCCTCTCAAATAGGTGGCCATCTGTTGCTGATTTCAGATGTCTCTGAAATTTAAATTTAGAGGTATTTAACTACATGTACTTGATCGTGACTGGGATAGACTTACAGACCTATCATATGACAACCAGACCATCTACTACAGTAATGAGATGCAGTCAGTTCTGCCTCACCCCAGCATCACAGACCATTACATCACTGTGTTCATTTTGGCATCTCTCACTGTCCTTAGAAGATTGCATGGGTTTGTATGTAGGAGAAAAGGAGAGAATGTACAGAAAACCTTGACAAATTTCCCTGCTATTTCTGGAATGCAGTACAGTGAAACTGTGATCTTCCCCACGCAGACACAGAGCTTGCTTTCTTGCCAGCAGGATGTACATGTTTCACTTGAAACCCTGTGAAGAGCAATTGCTGATAAAAGGCACTAAGTAATACCTACCTTGTCTTTTATTGTTATATTTATCAGAGGCATAACAGAAAATTATTTCCAAACATAAAGCGTAATGAGAGGGCTTATGCAATATCAGTATGCAGGCTCCCTGTCAAAGTCTTATTCAGATGTTAGACTACCTTGACTAATCTTTCTTAATCCTATCATCACCTGCCATCTTGTCAAGATATGTCAGCCTTAAAAAATGAAGAAATCTCTCAAGGAAATAATGCTTTGCAAGGAATACTGCTGAGTTGGGGTTTAGTAGAAAGGTAATGTCTTATCTATTGTTGAATAACCATCTTCCACAACTTGTACTAGTATCCAAATGCACTCTTTTTCTAAGAGCTGTTACAAGAGAATAAAACAGACAAATAAATAATAATAAAAAAAATCTTTTACCTGAAGTGTTTTGTCTAAACTGTGCTTTACAAGGCTGGAGAGTTGGGTGGAGTGTAACCTTTTGAAATTCCGCAAAGGCAAGTACGAAGTTCTATAAATGGCGAGGAATAAGTGTAGTCATTAGTCCAATTTAGGGTCTCATCTGCTGGAGAGGAGCTCTGCAGTGAAGGACCTGGGTGTTCTGGAGGACAACAGGGTGATCATGAGCCAGCAGTGCACACTTACGGCCAAAAAGGCCAATTATATCCTGGAGTGCATTAAAAAAGAGCATAGCCAGCAGGTCAAGGGAGGTGATCCTCCCCTTCTACTCTGCCCTGGTGAGGCCACCTCAGGAGTGTTGTGTCCAGTTCTGGGCTCCCCAGTTCAAGAAAGACAGGGAACTTACAGAGTGAGCCCAGTAGAAGGCCACAGAGATGATGAGGGGCCTGGAGCATCTCTTGTGTGAGGGAATGCTGAGAGACCTGAAGATGTTTAGCCTACACAAGAGGAGTCTGAAAGGGTTCTTATCAATGCTTATAAATATCTATGGGGTGGGAGTCAAACAGATGGGGCTAGGCTCTTTTCAACAGTTCCTAGTGACAGAATAAAGGGCAATGGGCACGAACCAGATCACGGGAAGTTGCACTTGAATGCAAGGAAAACCTTTACTGTGTGAGCATGACAGGGCACTGGAACAGGCTGCTCAGAGAGGTTGTGAAGTCTTATTCTCTGGAGATGTTCAAAACCTGCCTGAATGCATTTGTGTGTAACATATTTTAGGGAACCTACTTTAGCAGAGTTTATGGATCTCCAGAGGTCCCTTCCAACCCTTGCATTTCCATGATTCTATGACTTAAGGAAAACAAAATAAAGCAGAAAAACAACAACAAAAACAGACAAGCTAACAACAACAAATATCCTGAGGTTTGGGAGCTGACTGTAAATGAAACACAAACTTGCATTTGAATGTGAACTCTCATAGTCTCATAATATATTACATAAGACAAGCTGTAGCTAAACTTACAGGATAAGGTATGGAATACGGGAATCATTTTTTATTAACATAGTAATCACATAATTTAAACTATAGTAGTTATGAATTATAGTTGTTCTGAAAACAGGGACAATTTCAAATAATTAGTGCCTATTGTCATATATAAAACCAGTAGTTCTGGAGAACTATAAGAAGATTGTGTTTATTCTGCTTTGAGTAGCTGTTGCTGAGTAATTACTCATGTGAAAGTAAAGTTAAATAAGCATTATATCAGAACAGATAGGATCAAATGGTGGAACCCATCTCAGCAATTTCAGCAAGCCTTGCATCACAACCACACCAAAAAGGAAGGACTTTGCTTTTCTGTAGGTGGAGTTTATTTCTCAATGTATATCAAGAACTTAAGCACTTAAAATTCATTTTCCTTGAGAATCTCTAGTGCGTAGATGTTCAGAACTATTAAGTGCCCATGCCAACAATATTTCCACCCTCCTATTACCATGGAAAACTGGAGCAACCCAGGGTTGAAGAGAGAAGACAACTTATAACCACATACACTCATAATCCTTTCTCTGCTAATTATGGAACCACTCCACTCTTAATTTTTTTCCCATCAAGAAAAATGGGATGTGATATTTTTCCTATACTAAATTATCTTTTTTTCATTATGTGTTTTATTCATTAAATGTTTAGTTCCATGAGACTAAAGAGATTTTTGCCCAAGTAACCCTCTGAACCATTCTGCGCCTACCTAGAAAAAGGAAAAAGAAAACAACTACCAATAAACTCTCTTTTTTTCCCCCTAATGGTGTGATATCATTACCTAAATTTCCTTAATGGGAAATCCTTACCAATTAAAGATCTTCATCAATTTGAATGCTTTACTTGACTGTTTGGTAACATTCACAAAGAAACTTAACTATCTTGCCTTCATATGTATTCTTTGAGATGCTTTATGTCTGACAGTTAATCATCAGCTCTAATTGTTATCAAGTGTGGTGCACTTCAGTATGCAAGATTGATGGGAGGCATGGAAGGAAATTCAATTAGATATCAGATAATTTGTTCCAAGATAATTTGCTTACTGTAACTTGCTTGGACTCCTGGGGTATTTTGCTAAAGATCTTAAATGTTACAGACTTTTCCTGCACACATCACAAATCTGATTATCTGTTTCTTTGCCCTTTGTACAGACACAACTCTTGCCAGTTGCAGGCATATGAAAATCATGAGTCAGCCATAAGCCATCAAATTATGAGTTTGGGTGGAGAAAAGAAGGCGCAGTATTTTAAAAGAATAACTATGGAATTTCTTATCTTGTTTCTGGTAGTAACTGGCTTATAATGTTAAGCCAACAATTAGATAAATCTGTCTTTTTTACTGTTTAGTGTCAGAATTAATTGGTTAAAGAATAAAGAAAAAGGTTATATAAGGCAGTAAAAGTGGCAAAGAAATAAGAATTTGAAAACACACAAGGGCCCATAAGTTCCCACATGAAGCTGTCAGATGGAGTAAGGCAGAATGAAAGATTTCTGTGGTAGTCCTGTTGTTATTGTGTTCAGCCTAAACGTTACCAAAAGGTACCTCCCCAGTTATCCTGAGAAGGGTTAGAGTGCAGCTAAATCGAGACAGGAATAAATAATAACAACAACAAAGCTAAACAGGCTGTAAGTTCCTGTAATTGAATTCATGAACCTGAATATTATAGAACAATGTTAGCATGAGGGCTAAACCACCATGACCTAGGATGGCTGTTGGTACTACACCCATTGCAAGCCTCTTGTCAGCAAGCAGTCTGGGGAGGAAATGACAAAAAACAACAAATGAGTTGATGCTCCCAGGAGCACTTTAGGAACAACCCTTTCTGTCTGCCCTAGTTATCATTCAGCCTGCAGCATCACAGCACTAGCTGGCTAGAGAGAGCAATCTAATCATTGCACTGCAGCAAGCCAGGAAAACACTATCCCAGCTGCTGAAATAGAGGAAATGCTTCACAGACAGTGGGGAGCTGATAATTGCTAATGTCAGATAAGCTTACAATAGGGAAGGATTTCATCCCCTCCACCTCACCTCCCAGCAATGGCACCTTGTACAGTAATGTGACTGTAGTCCCCAGCAGTGATCTGAGACATGCAGCTTACAGCACTGTTACAAGCCTGAGGCTTGATCCTGCAGAGCACCAGGGAGACTCTCACCCTTTGCCAGCCTCAGTGTTGCTATGCATCACTCTGCTGCCTACAGGAGATTGCTTGCAGTATTAAAGCTTGTGTTGGGAAGGCTTGCCATTGTGTGATCCCTTGTTCTGTGGAACATTTTCTAAATAATCACATCCTGCTCTGTTTGCCTTTATTTTAGTTTTGCCTGCATTATTTTTTATGGGATACAATACACTGCATTTTCCTCCGGGGCTTAATCTTTCTGAAACAGTTATACTGCTCTTCGACAGCAGCCACCTGATACAAAGTAGCATGTTGTGTGGTGTCCATAAGTAACAACAACAACAACAATATTAATATCATTTTAGAATCATAGAATCATAAAATGTTTTGGGTTGGAAGGGACTTCTAAGATCATCTAGTTTTAAGATCATCTAGTTCCATCTAGCACCTCCTTCTAGACCAGTTTGCTCAAAGCCATATCCAGCCTGGCCTTGAATGCTCCCAGGGAGGAGGCAACCACAACCTCCTTGGGCAACGTGTTCCAGTGTTTCACCACCCTCACAGTAAAGAATTTCTTCCTAATATCTAGTCTAAATTTGCTCTCTTCCAGTTTAAAGTCATTTTCCTTTATCCTGTTGCTACACGCCCTTATAAAAAGTCCCTCCCCAGCTTTGTTGTGTGCTCCTTCAGGTGCTGAAAGACTGCTATAAGCCCCCCCCAGAGCCTTCTCTTCCTCAAGCTTGAAAGCCTCAACTCTCTCAGCCTGTCCTCATAGTGGAGTAGTTCCAGCCCTCTGATCATCTTTGTGGCCTTCCTCTGGACCCACTCCAACACCTCCACGTCCTTCTTGTGTAGGGGGTCTCAGAACTGGATACAGTACTCCAGATGGGGTCTTACGAGAGCAGAGGGGCAGAATCCCCTCCCTCAACCTGCTGCTCACACTTCTCTTGATACAGTCCAGGGTAGGTTTAGCCATCTGGGCTGCAAGCACACATTGCCAGCTCATGTTGAATCTGTCATGAACTGACACTCTCAAATCCTTCACCTCAGGTCTGCTCTCAAGCCTTTTTGAAGGCTTTATTAATTTATAGTCATGTAGCTGCTTGTAGAAATGCATGAAGCATTTTTGAATCTCTGTAGCTTGATAGGATATGGTCTTCTTGTGTTTGGCTAATTGCCTATGAATTTGGGTGATTATTCAACGTGCCACTGAGCCATCATCTCCAAGAAGTTACAAGAAGGTGAAAAGTAGTCCAGCTACCAATGTTGCTTCCAGTTTTGGCTGTGACCCTTCATGCAACGGCTCAAGTATCATGTAATAAACAGGATACAAAAGTGTTTTTTATAGCAGTGGTATTCTTGAAAAGGAAAGGCAGAAAATGCCAAAAGCACTCAGTTATTACTGTAATCAGCTCAATCCTGATATAACTTTAAGCTGCTTCATATTCAGACTCAAAATTCCCTCCAGTTTGCATATTCTAACTACACTGAACCACTTGTGCAGGTCAAGTATCATCTACTGAATCAGTGGATATTTCACAAGACAGAATGGCAAACATCATTTTAGGTTACTGGTGTCAACTTTCAGAAGTTCTTAGAAAATACTTCCCCTTAGCACTACAGTTTTTGATGTGGCTTGCGTCTATCTTAGGCTCACAGACATATTAAATGGTTCTTGGTTGTCTAGCCAAATAAAAGATACTGAAGGGGATTCTCTGTAGGTATAACTCTGATGGAAGAGCTACCATCAGTTCTCTACAATAAATTTATAAGAATTAAGTTTTACCTTACAGAAGCAATATGCCAGTATGCCAAAAATGGTGTCATCATGAACTTTATTATGTGTGACACTGGAGCTCATTTTGACAGAAGGGGAGAAGTCTTCGGGGAAATGTTTCTACCTACAAATAATTTAGAAAAGAGAGAAGGTTGTACAACAAAAGGTAATTTTATTTGCTTTTATAATTGAATTCTCAGAGAGCATAGGTTTAGGAATGCTAGGCAATGAATTTTGTCTACAAATTAAAAGCAGATGGTACACAGTCAGTTTTACTCGATGGAACATTACTGTTTATAAATAAAAAATTAATTTAGTTTTAATTTTTTTTTTAATTTTACATACAGGGACTCTCTTTTTGACTTTTGCTCTTCAACAAGAGCAGCTGTATCTCATCACTATCCTTATCTTGTCCCAAAACTTCCTTTCTTTGATATACAGAAAGTCAAAGAAGAAAATAAGAGACCTCTGTGTGTTCATTCACAGAATGCACTGCGAGTTGTCTCTGTTATGGAGATGCTCAGAGCAAACATTTCCCCAAAAAGAGAGTAGACTTTTAGAAGTACGGTTTCCTATTAAAACTCTGCCTAACGGGACTTGAAACTCTTTCTATGTTTTGTACAGGCCCAGTTCCTCCAAGTACTCCTAGAATCTGCAGTAAAGCATCACTCCAAACTGTGAATTCTAACTAGAAATCATAACATTTCTTGTTTTTTTTTTTTTTTTTTAGTATTCACTTATTAGAACTATAAATGGGATCTGTGTGTCAAGTATAGGCCACAATCAGCAATGACAGCTAAAGCAGTGATTTGTTGTATGCAAAGATGAGTATGTGAAGGACCTCCAAGCCTCTGATCCTCTTGCCTGCTGCCTCCCTCCCTGAGCAGGCTCTCCAGACTGGAGTCCCTCTCCTCGCTTACCAAGAGGTTCCACAAACAGCCAGTCATCAAATTAAGGTTTGAAAAGGCCACTTAGATTATCTCAACCATCTGTCCACTTATCACCAATATTGCCCACTAACTGTGACCCTCAGTGCCACATCTAGTGGCCTCTGGGCCTCTTGAACACTTCTGGGGATGGTGCCTCCACACTGGGCAGCTCATTCCAATGCCTCACCACTCCTTTGGAGAAGGAACGTTTCCTAATATCCGACTTGAACATCCTATGAAGAAGTTTGAGGCCATTTACTTTCATTCTATCACAGTTACCTGAGAGAAGAGGCCAACCCCCACCTTGCCACAGATTCCTTTCAGGAGATGTAGAGGGTGATAAGGTCTCCACTGAGCCTCCTCTTCTCCAAAATAAACAATCCCAGTTCTGAATTTAATCATGCTTCACACTAAAAAGTGTGAAGAAACACATCAGTTGAGTTGTCTATCACAAATCTATATTCCACTTCAAAGGAATCCATGAAAGATAAGGAAAAAGGAAAAAAAAATAAGATTAAATCTGTTTTCAGTCAGACTTTCATCATCAACTTGGAGTCCACATCTCTGCTGGAAAACAGTTGGGGATGGTAGATCAGAAAAAAAATACTACTTCCCAAAGATTACCACTGTGCTATGACAAGAACTTGTTATCTTGGTTTTCATTTAATCCTTCATATTAGTATGCTTTATTAGATAACTTCTGTTCTTCCACAAGCAGCAATGAGGCTCAGCGTCCTTGTCTTTCCACACTCATCAGTGAGAAAAACAAGGTCTTGTATTAATGGAACCACTCAGCCCTAGCATAAATTTCAGTAAGTATTAGAAATCAGCTAAACATTTCTACAAAATAGTCCCATAGCCCCATCTTATTATCTTTTTTGTTTATTTGTTTGTTTTTGTTTGTTTTGCCATAGCGCCCTCAGAGCTTCACTTAAAGCATCAAACACATTAAATTATAAATTTTATTTAGAACCATAAAAACCTTACACTGAACTGTTCATCACACAAAAAGATGCAATGTTTCAATTTATTTTTCTGACTTTATCTTTTATTTTCTGAATTTATTTTTTTATTTATATGCACCACGTATCCTTTGCAAACCACAAAGCTGTCAATTCATTATCTATGGAAACAAGAGACAAAATATAGGTGCACCTGGTTTCAGAGAGATCTAGTGGCTTATACAGTCATCTCCTCTCTGAATCTGTTTAGAACCTCTTTCTTTTTGGAAAAAGAAAAAAAAAAAAAAAAAAAAAAAAAAAGAGATGCTTATAGTATTAAATAATATAACATGATGCAAAATTGCAATATTCTAAAGTTTTGGAAACTAATACTTTGCATCTGAGTACTAATATTTTTAAAATACTGTGTTTCCTGCCAAGCAACATTATTTCCTCTCAGATATCTGCCTTTCTAAGATCATAATGTTTAAATGATAATAATGCAGTGACTACATCATCTTTTCAATTAATTCTTTTTATTTAGTTCATTTTGCAAACTAGATATTGCAGAGGGTTTCTAAGTTTTCCTCTCTCTAATAAGAGATGAGCAAAGAGTTTGTAACAAGCAACTCTTCAACACATTCCCACTTTTTCCTTTATCACAGATATATCTGTACATAAAACATGTGGTTTCTTCCTGAATGTATTTACCATTAGACAACAATTAGCCAATAAATGCCTCTATAAATTATATCTGTCTCTGTATCTGCATTGTATCCTTTGTAAGACTGCGCTGTTCTGGTAACAAATGGGCTATCAGGCAAAGCTGAGTCCACCAACATCTTTTGACATAGTGCAGCGTGTGCCTTGGCAGCCTGAATCTCAGGCTACCAACCTTAGTTAGGGTACTTTCTGCTCTTGAGTAGATCAGTGCATGTCTGTTGTATCCCACTCAAGTACAAGCAAGCTGGAATGGCTCACTAAGAAGTGAGAGGATTCCGGATAGGTCTTACCTATTTTGAGACAGCACTGCTAACATCTTTCTCAACTTCTGATCTGATCTGAAATGTGGTATCTGACCATTACAGAAACAAGGCCATGAAAGGAAATGCTCTGAGCAGGTGAAGAGTTAGTGTCAGACAAGAGCAGGAAGCAATCTGCTGCCTGGCTGCATCTCTGTTCTCTCTGCGCTCTCTCTTCCCTCCTGGAGCACACCAGGATATTGTCTTGCATAAGTGTTGCTCTATACCACAGCCATCCTTACACCCTTTTATACGATCAGCATATAATATCAATCTATCTATTGAGTGATAGACACAATGCTTTTTCAATTACATCATACCTTTTTTAAAGTGAAAGCTCAGTTCTCCAAAAATGTTCCCAGCATGAAAATGAACTATGATTATTCACAGTGACATAGAAGCCAAAACAGTAAACAACACTTCTTTTTCCTAATAGTTCCTAATGTTCTGTCTGATTTTTTTTTTAACAGTATTGAGCCAATGTGTTTACAGAACAATCTCCAGTGACTCCAGACTCTCTGTCTTACATGGTAATGTAATACTGATTTAGATCTTGTCACTGTAGGCGTATAGCTAGGATAGATTTTCCTACAGGCTTTACTTTGTATTTGTAGATACTAAATACAGACTTCCTGTCATGTTGCCATCTGTATATTAAAACATATGTATTAGTATACTTATGTGCATTTTATACATGCACACACATTCTTTAATAATGTAATGAATTATTATTTATTAGTATATTTGTATATTTGACAGCACAGACCTCAGCACAGATGCCTCCAGACTTGCACCATTACTCTCCTTCCTTGTGAAATCTCACCATTTTCTGTTACTCCTCATTTTCCATCTTTTAAACAGTCTTTGGTACACAGAAGACCTTCTCTGCTATCCCACCTCAACTTAATTTCTCCAAGGGCCTTTAGCAAAGGCCCTTGACGAAAAGCTTTTCGTCAGTGTCACTTTTCTGTATATTTGATGATGAACAAAGAACTTTAATAGACTGGTAAGGTTGTGTCTATTAGCTTTAGGTTGGCTTCTAATAGTTCACGTTACCAAATAAACTCAGAATGTCTTGAAGTTTCTGAATTTCCCTTTAAATAATTCTTAAAACTTGTATTTATATTTGGTATTTTACCCTCTTTAGTACCATGACTGATTTAATCAATAGGCTCCATTGCATAGCTGAAAGCTTTCAATTTCATATTTCTGTTCCTTGAGGGCTCCCAGGTGAATAGGAACCAGTTGTGATTAGTTATCTGCATTCATTTAATCTTTACCTCTTGAATCTTATTCTTCTGACAACTTTCTTTGAGATAGTTCTACTTTAAACTCTGATCCATGTAACACAAAGCCTAGTAGTTATTTAGCAGTAACATCGTAATCTTAGTCTTGGATTAGATTAATTCAAGGTTTACCTCTTCTGAAGTGTTCCAATAACTGCTTTAAGAAGCAATCTTTTCTAGGATCTAAAAACCCCTACATCACATCATGACATTCACCTTTCATCTTCTGAGTGTACACACAATTCTGGCCTTTTCTGTAAGTGTGACCTCTGCAGCCTCCATGAGAATGTCAATGTCACTAAAATGGCCATATTTGAATTGATAGATACGTGGTGTTTATTCTCAATGGATTTATTTACCTTATTTGATTCTAAGCCAGAGAAGAGCCAGGACTAAAATTTACATCTAATTCCAAGCCTGTTCTTTAGTCAATTCTGTTAATACTCATTTCTGTCCCTAACAATTTGACTTTCAACAGCAGTGCGTAATCAGCAGCACTAATTTCACATTCAACTGAAGAGGTCCCTTGTCAGGAAGTGGGATTTAGAAGGAAGGGGAGACCTTTACCAGTCCTGAGGTTCCTTCCCCAGAGATGGACCTAATGCTGTATAAGCTGAATCCTTGCAGATTAGTGAAGCAGGCAAGACTTTCATGACGGGATCTTCACTGATCATTTCAGTGGCTAGGTTGGAATATGATGGGAATCAAACATCTGAGGTGATGTTTTGTGATGTAAAGCTTAGTATTTTATTTATTTATTTATCTGTTTATCTATCTATCTATCTACCTATTTATTTATTTATTTTATATCATAGCATAGCAAGGAAGTATCCAGCATTACTTTGTGCTGATTTCATGCCTCAGCCTCTGCAAGGCAGCTCCTCTGAATCAGCCACTGGGCTCCTTCAAACACAAAAACCGCATTCCTGACTCCTCTACCACCCTTGTGAGAATGAATGGAAGGATGGAAGGACAGAAAGGAGAGAAAACTTTTTCAGAAAGGAGAGGAAACATAAAGCTTTTCTTCACTGCATTTTTTTGTACTTCAGAATAGCACTCAGCTGAGCCAAAACTGGGCACTACCACTGGTTGCCTCTGGCAACTAAGACTTGAAAAAGGGGTAAACACATAACCTTCTCTGCCGCAATAAAACAAGCCACAATGTTTTCTTTTCCAAGAACAGACTGTGAGAGAAACAGCCTGTCTTTTCTGTTGTATGGGAAAGGGGAGAATTACGGGAAACCATTATATATTTTGCAGGACCAACAGAGATGGCCCACAGCCACAATGTGAAATGTGAAATGATTGCAAAAGGAATTAATAACCTGCATTAACTTGAGGCAAGATCAGGTTGCATGACCAGGTTAACTGTTCATGGTAGAAGTGCTAGTCCACATTAAGGTTAGGACATTTTCTTTGCAGATTATATTATTCTAAATGGAGCTAACGTATCAGAGAAAATAATCTGTGGGCCATTTTCCTTTGAAACAATAAGAAACAACTTCAAATAACAGTCATTTTATTCCAGCACCTGCATACCTATGCCACGCACTCAATGGTGTTGATTAATTAATGAAGTTCATCTGATGGTGTCTCTTTCTGAAGGACATACAATCTATATTTCAAATTACTTCTGAAAATTTAATAATCAGAAAGTAGAATTTGCTCATTAGTTAGTAATAATATATTAAGTTCCTCTGTCTATCCCCAAATAGAATGGATAAAGACTAATTAATTAAATACATGCCTCAGAACATGTGCCACTGGTGTCCATAAAATGTAGCAGTGGAAATCTTGGAAATGTTAGATGTGCAGCAATATATTAGCAATGGATAGCCCATCACAAGCATCAATACTTTTTACAGAATGATAAATTGCTTCAAAATATACAATCAAAATACAGGTGTTCCTCATCCTATGTTGGATATGAAATTTCTCTGTGATGTGTTATTTGCTAGAATAACAATGCAGTTGAGCCTTTAAAATCTTTGGAAGAGATATTTCTGTTCTCAGCCTGCAATCAATCAAGGAAATTTTTACTGATTAATAGTAAAAGACTGTGAAAAGTACAACATTTTTTGAATTGCTCACAAACATCTGTGAAAATATCCTAGCTGGAATCATCACTCTGGCTGTAGCTGTCACCATCTGCCTGGCAAATGTGCAGGGAGCTTTCTTGGGAATAGACTGTAGTAATTATCCACAAACTGCATAAAACTTAGGAATCACCATGTCCTACAGGAGGGAGCAGAGGCACTCTTCCGTTTCACTTGACTTCCCATTTGTCCTGGAGGCGATGGTCTCCTCACTTAGCAAACAATGAGATCAAGCCTGCCCCATGCAAATGGCCAATTTGTTGAAAACAGGGTGCTGCTATCCCAGTGGCATGCTCCTCAGAAGCTGCATAGCCTTTGTGAACTTGCACCTGAGAACTGCCAGTAGGGCTGCTCCATTATAAAGTGCAGGAGGCTCTGCACAGCTCTGCAGAATGGTGAAAACTAGCTGTGATCCAATTAACCTTAATTAACTGATATTGAACACAGATGCCTTTTGTAATGGATGTGTCATGTAATAAAAGACGTAATTTGCTTAATATTCTGTAACATAAATCCAGCTCCTAGCATAGAATGAACATGATTTTCAACATTTGGAAAGTACCTTTTGAGATACTTGAAACCAACCAGATTGAATTTGATTTTACAGCAACTTACATTGAAAAAATTTACAGAGCAACATAATACATTCAGATCACCACAGGAAATACATCCAAATTCTAATAAGAAACAGTAGCATTTATGGAAATAGTAAAAGTATGTAGACCAGAAAATCAAAAGGTAATTTTTTTCCAGTGTGACTTGTCACTTGAATGCTGCATATCTATAGAAGGTAATGAGACTACCAACACTCTACACTCTTTATTCTATTCACAGACCACTGTCATGTATGTTAATTCAAGGAGAACAGTTCTTACATTCTTCTGGTTATATTCATATCATGCCTCATTCCTCTTCAAAAACCACAACATAATTATTTCTTCATTTGGGCTCCTTATAAGTGTTCTCTCAGCCATACCTGTAATAGAGAGTAGAATATCTTTCCTTCCCAGCCATTGCATGAGGTTTTTAATGATCACCGTTTCTCATTGTCATTTCTCTCTCCTGACCCAAAATATGTTTGCCTTAATTTACACATTCAATATCACAGTCAATGATAATAAATAACCAAATGCTGACATGGATATATTTCTGTTTTCTGTATGCCATGTGCAAGTATCCTGTTTGGTCTCATAGCATATCCCCATCCTGCAAGGCAATTATCTGTGTTTTAAGGAGGCAGGCTCCTAGAAAGATTGATTTCCAAACAAAGACAGAATGTGCATCTAAAACGTAACTACAGGAGTGGGTGGATGTCAGTCAACTCATGATATACTTCTCTCTGACTCCTACACAGTCCCGTGTCTGCATTTCAAGGTCAAAGGCAGCAGCATGCTGACTAATCTCCAAGAGCTCAGTAGTGAGTAGTAGTCATTTCTGATTCTCGATAATAATTTTTAACAAATAGGTTTTCCACCACCCCTTGGCTCTGGAATGACAAAATAAATTTACTGAGTGCAGCAAGAATGCAATCAAGTCCAGGAACAACCTAAACTTCACAGCTATCAAAAATCTTGAGCCATAATCACGCTCACTTCACTAACAGTGCTGCTTCATTAGAACTCCATTTGGAAATGCATGGTGATATTGAAACAACCATTTGATGCAGGTCTATTACCAACATTTTCTACTTTTCTATGGAAATTCATGTCTGTTGTTCTTTTATCATTATTTTTTTGTCAGTAAATATTTGGCTTTTTAATTGTGTCAAATGCATGCTTGCATCTAATTTTCAAGAATATTTGTAAAAAGTTTTAGAATGAGGATGCTAATGCCCAAAATTGTGAGAGACACATCAATTTTGACTGGTAGCCTTAAGTAGTATCAGGGGTATAAAGCTTCAGTCTCAATCAGTTGCCTCCAAACAATTTGAAGATCTATATGCATGTTCTACTAAAGTGAATTTATTTTAAATATAGTATGGAGACCATATCTGCAGGTATTCATTGGCTCATGATGTCTGATTCATCTCTTTGGAACTGCTACTTACTTGGTTAATACTTACTGAATGCTGGCTTTTCTTTCCATTACCTAGTGTCCCAAAAAAATTATTTTTCTATTTCATAATTTTGCTGTATAAATCTCAAATGATTACTCTTTTTCACTTCCTAGTTGATTAGGAGATGATCCTAAGAAATGTTACACATATGCTATTAAATATTTTGTTACTTCTTTTGCTGGCTTCCTGGGTTGGAAAATCTGATATTTTATACTGCCTTTATAACAAGACTGATGCACACATTTCTCCTCACTCCTTTCTGAACTCATCAGTGCTCAAATATAGATGTTGTCAACTCACCCATAACAACATGCATGCAATACTTCAAAAGTAAAGATTTTTCACCCGCAAAATTGGGTTGCGTGAGAACAAGTTACACTGACAAGAAGAGTTCTACAGCTGATCCCCGTGTAACTACACCGCAGAGCTCACTAGCTTTCCTCCACTCAGTTCTACTGTAGCATGGTCTACCCTAAGGCTCTTGTCTACCCATTAGAAAAAGAAAGGTGAAGAGAAATTGGTTTTTAAAAAACAAATATGCCATATTACAGAAAATTAATAGTAAGAGCTTGCTTGGCTCTTGCAAACAGATTAAGAGAGAGGTATAAAAGGATAGTCTGCTATCTACAGAATCCTGTGCAAAATGATTTGCATTTAGGTGTCCTTACACAGTTCAAGCAAAAGAAGAAACCTGACCAATTACTATATGGCTAAAGGGAATATTACATGCTGTACAAAGAGATAGAATAGCTTTTGGTATTTCCTCATTTAATCAGATGATTTTGTGCAGCATTAGTTCAAGTTCATTCTATGATCTATGATTCTATGATTTAAGTTCTACCACGAGAACTGACAGAATACAAATCCACTCAGTCTCACAAGGACCAAAGCATTTTTCAACATCTTCCACATCAGTGATCACAAAGCTATTATGTTTACATATTATTGATATATTTAACTAAATGAAAGATATAGCCATGATTTAAATTGAAAAAAAGTGAAGTAGCAGAGAAACTTTTTATCTTATATGCAGCATGAGCTATATACTTATTGGTGCAGGTTAGCTTATTTCTTTCACAGTAACTATGCTCACTTTGTGCTTATAAGGATTTTATTATACAGTTACCAAGTCCTGCTTGACTGCACAGAGGGCACAGATAATGAAGATTCCAGAAGATGCTTACATCTCAGTTGCCCAAAAATTATTGGAAGAATTGCCTCATGTGTCATGGAAGCCACAGTTACATCCTCAGGTGGCAGTTGTAGAGCTTCACTGACCAAGCAAGCATAACACCATTTCTGTTACCCTTAACACTTCGATGGGTACCTGACTTTCTAAGTCCGTGGAACACAGAAAATAGAGGAAAGCTCTTCTCTACAACTTCTTTATCAGTTCTGCCTATGTGGAGGTTTCTAGAATTTGCCTTGCAATGAAAAACACAGATCCTGAAATATGGAGGAGAGGGCTTTCATTTTTTTTTTCACTGTCCTGATTACTTCCAAAGTTAACAATCAATTAATACTTCCACTGGAACTGACAATTCATTTTCAGCCAATACTACTTCCAAATTAAAAAAAAGAAAAAAAAAAAAAAGAAAAAAAAAAAGGATTTATCTTCCTAAGGCAGCAATTTGATTTTGAAAACAATGTCAAATCAACAGAATCCATCCAGTTAGTTATCTCTCTGATACCAACAAATTAATGCAACAGAGTAGATGAAAGAGGAAAACCTGATAGAGTGATACGCTTTCCCTCCCATTTTTATGCTTGCTAAAGCACTTGAGGTAAAACATCTATTAATCTTTAAAAAACATTGAATTTAATTATCCTGACTAAGTCTTAGCTTGTTCCAAATGTTACAGATATGTTTTCCTTCATACAGTACAGACTGTTCTTCTAATTTTAAGCTTGTGTAACTAAACTCCAGTCCTATGAGAATTTCCTAGGTAATTTCTACTGTCAGTGCCGTGAAAGCAGCTTCTCTGCAATTAGCCAATCACCTTGTTCACATCAAATAAGAAAGTGTACAAAATGGAGTGGCTTGATATTTCTCTTTTAAAGTCCACACAAGTGGACACAAGGATAAATCAGTTTGCACAGTTAAGCATGAACTGTGAATCACTAAACTTTTTGGGAGTGGAGACAAGTGCAAGGGATCATAGAATCATAGAATCACAAGGTTGGAAACGGCCTATAAGATCATCTAGTCCAACTGTCTCCTCATCACCATTGCCACCACAGGCACTAAACCATATCATGCAGCACGTCGTCGATGAAGATTGTCTTTGCTTTGTACTATCTTGACCTTGTGATTCCAGACCAAACTGGGGTTCTGAGGCTGTACTATGCAGGATACATACTTTTTTTCCTAAAGAATATGAAAGTCCTTTTAGTTCATTAGTGAGATGTGGAATTCAAAGTATTAATGAAGTTCTTGGTTCACTAAACTTCTCTTTATTCAGGATAATGTAGTTTTTATATGAGATGTAGCTCAGTTTCAGAACTCACTGTGTCTGGGTATTCTATACAAGAAGTTTACACTAATTCAAGAATATATTAGACATTTTTAGAAGGAAAATGTTCACAAAGGGATAATAGGTGTGTTAAGACACTGTCTCTAGAAATAACTAAATCACGGCTGGCTGGAAGCTCAGAAGGAATAACCAGGGGTATATGGTTTTTGTTCCCTCATTTTTCTGCTGATTGCTTCTAAAAACAAAATAGCTAGATGGGCCTCTGCTCTGAATCAGTAAAGTCATTCTTGCGCTCTCGTGACTTAATGCACTAAACATTAAACTGAACTAAATGTTCATCTTCTTGCCTGTTGTTTTGACCTGAAATATTTTTTATTTTCTACGAATTTTATCATTGTATCAATACTATTTTCATGTTATATTATACTGATAACAAATAAATATTCGATATCGTGTTTGTGAAGAGGAGGACTTGGCTGCAAAATTGAATATAGACATCAACAAGAATTTAAAAATCTAAATCCACTGGTGGAACAGGTAAGATCCTGTGATTTCTAAAAATATACTTAGCTTCTTCGGTGGATTAGCAACTGCAGGATTTTCACATGTTGAGGAGACAGATTTCAGAGATGAATTAATAGGCATGGCAAAGAAAAGATGCTAAAAACCAGTCATAGCTGCGATAAAAGACACACAGACAAAAAGACATGATGTACCATTACCACAGGCATGACAAGGATTTTGGAAGTCACAGATGACAGATTCCACACACTGACAATCCCCAGACATAGCAGAATCTGCCTCCAAAAAGAGACATCCCACCACTTGGTCAGTGAGATACACATCATCACGGAAAAGCATTGCACAACAGCAAACCGGTTGCCTAGACATGATACCTTCAAATACCTAATCACTGTTTTTCCAACATTCAAGCAGTTTGAGAAGCTCAGTATCCTAGCAGTAGATTACTGTAGTTGGTCTTGGGGTAAAAAATGTGATGTTCTGTACATTTTTCACACAGGATGCATACATTGCCTTTCTGCAAAAGATATTTGGTGATATTTTGACATACTGATTGATACTGGAAATTCTTTTAGCCAGGGAGAATGAGCCCCCTGCCTTTAAAACCGAATATACACACATGAACACAGTGTACTATTAGTATAACATCTCTGACTGGTCAACACACCATCAAGTAGCTGATGGAAAGTTGGATCTCAGTCTGTAGTAATAAACAGATAGAAAAACAATGTAAAAAAGCCCTTCCCACTCTGCACAGAGGCCTGTTAGCTTAGAAATTACAGTTCTTTTCTAAAAGTAGTATAGGGGGAAAGAAGGGAAAAGGAGAAATATATAATAACCAGAAGGATCTGAAATAGCAGTGCAGAATTAGAGAAGATTTGTAGTCTAGCACTCAAGAAAGTTAGAAGAATGAAGAATAACAGCAATATGGAAAAATAGCATTAAAAATAGATGGCAAAGTGAGTATTGAAAATATGCAACAGAAAAGAATGCAGATGATCCATCATTCTTTCTCAACAAAAAGGACAGCAAAAATATTATTTTAGTAGACATCTTGAAATATTCAGCTTCTTCTTGTTATGCCATTTATTTATTTATTTATTTATTTATTTATTTATTTATTTATTTATTTAAATTTCACATTTACTTGAAAATATAAAACACACAGTGCTAGTTTAATTGCCCACAGTAATTTTCTCACCATTAACATTTTCCACTACTGGTATCTTCTGTTACAGGTGGCCTATTGCTAATTTCTTAGATGAAAAAATTCTCAGTATTGTCAGACACAGACTGAACTAGAAGAAAGAGTTCATTAGGCATTAAAATGTACATTAGAAAGGCCCTGCACAGTTTTCAGAAGAAAATATCTGTCTCTAATATACGAAAGACCCCGTTTATCAGAGCTAAATTTTGATGTGTTTTCTGCCTCTACAGGAAATTCAATTCTATTTTGAAAATTTTACTAAGAGCCTTTTGCCAGCTGCCTACACCTCACTGAGTGTTTGTTTCCTATGAGTTGCCACAAACTAGGAAAACTTTCTTTCCTTCTGGTAAAAATGAAACTGGAGTTGGCCTCACTCCCAACTCTAGTGCAAATACTCCACAAACCATAGAATCAGAGTATGATTAAGGTTGGAAAGATGAATGAGATCATCTTGCTCAACCATCAGCCTGTGCATGTGACTGCTCTAGACTGCTCACTGTGACATCCACCCTTTTCTTGAAAAACCTGGAGGGATGTGACTCCACCTCTTCCCTGGGCAGCCTGTTCCAGTGCTTCACTATTCCTTCAGAAAATAAATTTTTCTTAATATCCAATCTGCCACAACTTGAGGCCGTCACCTCTCATTCTATTGGTATTGTGAGGGAGAAGAGACCAACCACCACCTCACTGCAACCTCCTTTCAGGCAGCTGTAGTGAGTGATAAGGTCTCCCCTGATCCTCCTCTTTTCCAGACTGAACAATCCCAGTTCCCTTAGCTGCTCCTCATAATACTTGTGCTCCAGATCCTTTACCGCTTCATGGCCCTTCTCTGGACAAGCTCCAGGGCCTCAGTGTCTTTCTTGCAGTGAGGGGCCCAAAACAGAATACAGCACTCAAGGTGTGGCCTCAGCAGAGCTGACTATAGGCACACGATCACCTCCCTGCTCCTGCTGGCTGCATTATTTCTAACACAAGTCATGATGCCATTGGCCTTCTTGGCAAAATGCTGGCTCATGTTCAGATGGCTGTCAGCTAACACCCCTAGATCATTTTTATCCATGCATCTTTTCAGCCTGTACCACTGCATGGGGTTGCTCTAGCCAGAACGCAGGAGCTGGCACTTGGTCTTCTTAAAGCTCATATTCTCAGACTAAATCCATCAATCCAACCTGCCCAGGTCCCTCTGTAGGACTTTCCTACCCTCACACACCTTGACACTTTCCCCCATCTTGGTGTCATTTGCAAACTTACTGAGTGTGCACTCAATCCCCTCATCCACGTCATTAATATGATATTGAACAGGACAGGCCCTCATACTGACCCTCGGGGAACACCACTTGTAACTGGTCAACTTACCTCTCAGTGAGCTCTGTGCAAGCTCACCTGTGCTCACTCTAGTGAATCAGCTTTTCCTTGTTTGATGCACAGAGAGCTAAACACTATTTACAAACATTTCAGTGTAGACATCATGGTTATGAGAGCGCACAGTCACATGCAGCTTGGAATAAATATATGGACAATATGCAGAGTGGCCTTTTCAAATGCAGGCGTAAGCTGGAGCTGACTGACAGCTGTTTAATACAATTAACTAAATAAAAGCAAACTGTGATGAAGGCAATCCCAGAGAATGTGAGATAAACATCACTGATAGGTTGCTGTTGATTAAGCTACCAGACCCTTCTCATACTTTCTGTAAAAATTTCCTCAGGCTTCTTGTTTATGCCTCGTAGTATGGACTTCATCACCGCAGTGCGTTTCTTATTTTTCAAATGAATGATTGGAAGCTGAAAGAGAAAGCCAAGAAAGCTTTCTAGAAACTCAGCAGCATACAGTTACAGTGATCCTGATTTTATTTTTAACGTATTTGAGAGCCTACAATGAACAAAAATAATGCGCTTCAAATTATCACATGAATGGAAGAAGTGCCTCCACTTACAAAAATATATAGCTATTTCAACTCTTCAAGCTTTTAAATTTGGTGTAATCAGATGCCTTTGATTTTTAAAGAAACCAACAATTTCCTTCATTATTGAGGTCAGTCAGTTAAAATCAGGCCCTCAGCACAGGACCTATTTTACAATAGGACATTATCCTAATTTGTTAACCGTCTATGAAGCTGTAGAGATGGGGTTCACTTTGTCACAAATAAACTTGTTGGTCTGTCAGGTACGAACAGTAGTTACAATTCAGTCATGCGTCTTTTTTCTTAGGAACATTCTGTGATGTGTAAGCTGGCAGCAGGGACACAAAAAATGCTAGTTTAGTTTTTTCTCTAAAAGAACAGTCTTTGGAAAAGGAGCAGCTGGACAGTTGAAGTCAGGTAGGTGACTTGCATCATCGAGCTGGTCAGAGTAGAGAAAGTATTAAGGAAACTCAGTCATCAAAGGCTAACAGTGTGTTTAATTTCAGTAGAATGTCAATTTGCTTTGTCTCTGCCTTGTTCAGGTGTAAATTTACTGAAGAAGCTGAAGGAGATTTAGCTCTCTCCCTGTGAGCACTGTTAATAGAACACAGTACAAAAAATACCATTGCTCACAGCCACCTTCCCTAGTCAAGACTGCGGGTAGGCATATCTTCTCTTGTCCCATCCACCTAACAGCAGTCATTAATACAGTTTCAGCTATTGCTATCAGTTGCTGTTTAAGTCTAGGGTCCAAAGGTGATGCTTAACGCAGACAAGAATTAATATTCTTACAACATATGGTAAGCAAATAGTAAGTCTCTGTGCTATTTTCTCTACCTTAAAGGGGGACCGAAGGGAGGCTGCTTAACATAACAAAGTATCTATGTTCCCATTTCTTCTGTAGGAAAGAATTTGACTAGCATGCTGTACAATAGGCAGGGAACTTGAGGTATATCGTGCAAATTTATGTAGAGCTAAATTAGAAGAATAGAAACAGAATTTCTATATATATATTCACACCACTTAGACCATATGATTCCATTTTCATTTCCTCTTTTGTTTAGCTCTCCCTTTAGTCCCCTGCTCATCATTTCGCACAAATATGGATAGGGCACCACACTTTTCCACTTGCATAAGCAAAAAAGAATTAGCTGTTTTTAAGACTCTGTCAACAACTATTTATCCAAAAAGTGTTCAGAACACTCAGATGAGGTTGCTAGGTGACAAACCATGCATTCACCTATCTCCTTATTAGCAAAAGCAGAGAATTTAGCAAGCAGATACAGTAAAGGACATTGCTGATTTAAATACTGTTTGTATAAAATGTGCCAAGGCTGGAGAACTCGGGCTGTCAACTTGCTCATGCTTTCATGAAACTTTATCCTCCTTAGCAGCAGGGAAATACAAGTGTCAATTAGATTGAAGCTCCATCACACTTCTGAGAATGTTTTTTTCATTATCCTGATTCGAAGTCTAAATATTTGGTTTTAAGTGACACTGCTTGAGTGAGAAGTGTCAGTTAATAACTTCAGTTGCAAATGCTTCTCCTTTTATTTTTTTTGTCTTTTCTGTGTCAAATGTATTGTTGATGCCAATACCCTGATCATGAAAGCATGAATGAATATGAATGACTGAAAGGCTGATAATCTGCAAGAATACAGCAGTTCTTCATGTCATGGACTCGTACCTAAAGCACTCAGGCCACTCCTAAGGGACCCATGAAGAGTGCACTGCTGTACAGCAGATCTCACTGGACTCTCAGTGTAATAATGGCTAGCCACCCTAAAGGCTGTGTGACAGGTATGCTACACATTTCATGACCTTGTAGTATCCATGCAATTTGATTTTTAATATCCTAAAATATCTTGATAGCTAAAACATTCACATGTGTTTTAATCTGCTTTTATGAGGTTTATATTTAAGGCTGCAAAGTGCTACTACAAATACACAGTCAGTCTGAGGATTGCCCACTTAATAGGTAATACAGACAGATGAGAAAATTAGCAAAATGTAATGGAACTGCATGGCAGTATAGCAATCATCTGAAACTCTCACTAGTCCAGTGCACATTGAAATCGTATACTTAGCTCCTCAACATGAACACTGTCCCCCTGAGCTGCTTTTCTCTTTCACAATAGAATGTGCACAAGGTGTTGTACTATGTTAATCAAAGTGTACTGAAATACCAAGGAAAATGATGTGCAGTACATATTGTATGCAGAAAAATGAGGTACACTCACAACACTGATATTTGTTGCTGGTATAAAGAGATTGAAAAAGAACAACCCACTCATTGCCTAAGCCATTTCTTAACGGGTAAGAGCCCTGCAAAGCTTATACAAATTCAAGATAATAGATAACGTGATTCTGAATGAATACAGGTCAGGTGCTGTGGGTGTACCAGTCACGAAAGGAAAAAAGGGGAGCAACTGTTCTTTTTCCCTCTGTATCAAGGGTGTAATGGCTGCCTCTACTTTTGGAAGGTATCAGCTAGCTTAAGGAGCCAGTACATCAACATCAGAGTGCTCTCATGGTCCCTAAGGCTACATTCAGAGACGTTCTTCAAGAGTAGTTATTGAAAAATGACTCATCAGAAAGGATACAAAAAATAAAATCTGGGTATTAGTCACTCTTTTCTTCTTCCTTCAAAAACATACTTTCTCACTTCACTCCCTACCTAGATGTAGGGCTTAAAATTTTGTATATTGATACTACTTGGATTGTGCTTTTGCTCCTTCCACACATTCTGTGTAATTTGTTCATGAGTTCTTTTCTGTCTTTAATCTTTCCTTTTCTGTACCTCCTCTTATGTACTGATTTCTGTGATGGTACTGCTTCATTTCTCTTTTAATTCCAAGTATCCGATTGTTTGAATCTTCTAAATTTAAACTAAAAGTTAAATTAGCTTTGGTTTATTTTGCTCTGGTTTTGCTGTCAGAAATATCTCAGATTCCACATCTCCTAAAAGGCAGTATTATTGGTCTCAGTGCAGAGCCTGGTTGAATCAGGAAACAGTACAGAAAACCAAGCAAGCAAAAACTCGAAATGCTCAGCCTGCAAGAAAAACAGCAGCATCAACCATCGATTTTCATGTGTCATATCTTCATGTTCACTGACATATTCTGATCAAAAGCTTACAAGTATAAACCCAGAATGACTTAACTGACTCTGGCAGAATAACTTCAAATTTACACAGCTGAAATCACTATCTAAGTTCTCACTTGGTAGAAAATAGCTCAATATATAGCTCTCCCTAAATAGAAGAACTTTTGAGCACAAAACTAAAAAAGCAAACAAAAATAACCTCAGAAAGTACTACACTTGTGAACCGCTATCCACCCTTCTATAGCTCTTTTTCCATAACATCAGGAACGAGTTTGTTCCTTCATGTTGGCTGCAGTAACTCATGCTATTATATTACAGAGCTACACTTCACTTCTTTTTTTGTTTTCGTTCATGCCAGCAAGAGAGCATGAGTAGGCGTCATATAAGATAAATCTCACTAATTTTAAAAAAGAAAATCTAGTGAACAGGAGGTGATAAATGCTGCACTGCCTACTCAGGTTCTGTCACATAAGATGTCACTTCTTCATTTTAATTATATTTTCTGCCAACTCACAGAAGCAAACGATTTGTACTACATGTGATCCTACCTCTTCTGTGGAATATTTCTGCATAGCTGATTGCAAAATGCATCTACTTGGTTCTGTCCCAGAATTTTCCCATATTCACTTCTATGTCTGTTTCCTGATATTGTATAGAAACTGTTTGTTCAGGAGACGTTAATGTATAAATAACAGCTTGCTCACTGCAAAAAAATGACTCAGATTATTTGCACATGGGATTCATTATTCAAGAATTAATGGATTACATATTGAACTTAAAAATTAATCTGCTGTTTTAGACATGGTTTTGCTAATATATGTTAATGGCTAGCTAGATTTGTTAAAACAGTTCTACTGGGTTAAAAAATTAAAGATAAAAAAATGCTAGAATCTAGAATGCCATAACATCAATTCCTTGTCTGCTTACATGACAGACAGGGAGTCTTGTGAAATGAAATGATATTGAAGAAACACCAGCTGTTTGATTGACTACTTACATCAACAGATGATACAGGAATGGCTCCTTCCAAAAGAGCTGGTTTGATCAATACATGCCATTGAAAAAGCATGACATGTAAACAGGACACAGAAACAGTAATAAAATCCCCACGTTCCCCAAAATAATTTTCACTTTTCAAACAGGAATATTAAAAATAGTAATTGCTCAAATAAAAGAAGCCAAAGCCCAAGGAGAATGAACCAGAGTTCAAACATAACTGCATCCTGGAAGAGTTTTAACACATGGCTCACAACCGTATTTAGTGTTCCCATGAGTGGTAGGTGGTGGAACAGTAGCTTTAGTCAGTGTTATTTAAAGTTAGACATCTCTGGAATAATTGTCAGTCTGAGAACAAGAATAGGATTTTTTTATACTTACCTCCATGAAACTGGAAGTTATGAACAGAGATGAGAGAATGAACTGTAGGACAGAACCTATTCTACTTAGGAGATGAAACAGAAAGCACAAAATGATCCACACACATGAGGGCAGTCAGATAGCTGGATTATATAGCAGACAATTTCAGATCCAAGCTTCGGTTGTTCAGCTACATCAAAACCAGTCAGACCACAGTCTGAATGCAAAATTATATTTCTGAAGCGATCAATGATGTTGTGATTTTTGTACTACCCCTGTCCACTCAGGTTGCAAATATTTCTGATCATGTTCAGCCTTGAACAAAGGAAGAACATATTGTCTTGTCATCAGACCATTTATTTTTCATTAATATCCTTATTGTGCAGAAAAAAAGAGATTGAATTAGGGAGTGGACATAAGATTAAGTTATCTGTCAAGGAAAAAGGTTATGTTATAGTTTATCCTTGTCAAATGAGGCAACCACCAATTCAACAATCTTTTCCCTGTGCTAGGCCTTCTAGGGACCCTCTGCTTTAGAACAAAGTTTTCTACCTCTTCAGTGCCTGGAGCACTTCTCTGTAGAAATACTGCTGAAGTCAGACTGCAGCTCTGCATAGCAGCAAGGTTTGGGATGTTCAAAACCATGACTCCACTTGTTTTCCAACCAAATACTGCCTTTACACCTGCTAAGACCAGCCTAGTTTAGGAAAGAATTACTAACAAACCTCAGCATTCACTTTCTTGACACCTCAAACTTCTTCCTGTGGGGAAAAGCGTCTACTTTTCCTGGCCACAAAGCCCAACCTTTCTTCTTTGTTTGGACAAATATCTTATGTGAATGTAATTCACATCATAGGATTCTAAAGCAAAGTCTGCTTAAATGCCGAATAGACATGTTTATGCTCTTGTTTACATTTACACATTTAAAAAGAATAAAATAACTCATACGATGATATACGGTTGTTGTTTACAGTGCAGCATGTAAACTGTAAGCTAGTGATATTTTCACAAATTATTTGCATTTCCCAGAAGAAAACTTACTTTTTAGTGTGGATTTAGACTCAGTCTTCTCTAAGTATAAATCTTAGTCTGTAAATCCTCTGTCTGCAGAAAACAAATGGAGGGACTTTGCATAACTCTGAGATGCTTCTTTGTTCCCCAGGAATCCTGCACTAGAAAACATAGGGAGCCTTTATTTTCCCCTTCTCTGCCTGGGATGAAATCTCTGTCTTGCTTCCTCAGCTCACAATGTGCAAGCTGATTTTCCTGACTTTACATGTAATTTGCAAACAATTCTATATTACTGTTCTTCACTTTAACATCTTCACTGTTCCTCAGTGATATGTGAAGAATTTAACTGGGCAGCTAAAAAACAATTGTCACACAGAATATCTCCCCACCTTTGCATATCAAGACTTCCTATCCCTCTTTTGTGCAGTCTGCCTCTCTTGTTTTGTCTGCACTATGTAAAATTATAGGAACAAATGGAAGAAGTGTTCTGCTGAACTGTAGCATCTCCAGAACAGAATAGGAAAGGCAGTAAAGTGCATAGAATGAGTACAGTTAAAAAGCCAATGTTGATTAAGCATAAGAAATTCTGTCCATTTTGCATTCTGAATTAGAAAAACTAAATAAAAATTTTATAACTCTCCCAGAAATATATACATATACAATTTATTTAGAAGAGATGTACGTACTTTATAAAATAGAAGTACATTTGAAATTTCTTTCTGTTTTGTGTAATAAGCAGTTTTGCTACACACATTTTTAAATCAGTCTTCAATAATAAAACTATACTGAACGAGGACAAACATATTGACTAAGAACAGAACAACTGAATACTCTGAATACTAGCTGGTAATCATTATAGAAATGGGTAATTTCAAGGAATGTAGCAACTACTGCTTGTTTTACCTATTGTTGAGTGGTATATCAACCAAAGGTATACAAGTTTGGAAGTCATTATTCATGGCTGGAAATTTTCTATTAACTTTTCTTTATTTGTATTGGTAAAAGTACTGTATAATTCCGAATGGGAAAAGAAGTAGCAGGTAAGCCTGCTGAAAATAGATATGACAGAAATTATGAAGACAAACAGTACGCTTCAGTGAAATGCTTTGAGTCTGCAAGATCCTTTTTTTCATCAGAAATCACGTATGATATTATAATGTCAAATCTATCTTACATAAAAAGTAAGTTACACGTTTAAAGTACAAGTAACAATGGATTTACTGATATCCAACAGGATTTCTCAAGATTTTAATGCTATAAAACAAGTCAGATGACTGCGAAAGTATAGAGATATTTGGACATTTATTCTTCCTTAATACTTTCTTAATACTCGTATAGAGATATTTGGACATTTATTCTTCCTTAATACTTTCTTAATACTCATTCACTTTTCTGTCCCTTTGTCATCATTGCACTGTTATGCCATTACAAGCTGTGGACTTATAGCTAAAAGAATTTTCCAAGGGTGCTTTTCCTTTTTTTTTTTTTTTTTTTTTTTTCTAATCATTAATGAATTGATTAGAGAAAATCATAGATTTATAGATTTAATTTTAATCAATAGATTAAAATTGCCTGTATCGGGTCAGATTCTGTTTGGTATATACTAATACATTTCCAAGCCCATCTGAAAACACTGTTTCTAATGAAAATGTGGATATATTTTTATTGAAAATAACTCAACACAAATAAAGAATAAAATAATCTATACTCTGCTTAGGTGTACATATAATGTCTGCATACAGTGTACACACAGTAGGATGCCTGGGTCTAGCTGGGTTTGTTAAGTTAGCTAAATGTTGAGAAAGGATGGGAATTTCCCACTGAATCTTCTGTACATTGAGAGAAAGACCCTAAAGGTGGTCCAAGACTTATTTCCAATCAATTTCAGGCAGATTTATACCTAATTTTTCTTCAAATGGTCCAATTAGGTTTTTTCAGCTTCTTTTCTGTTGACATTTCTAAAGGTCCTTCAGCAAGAAAACATCTAAAAATCACATTTTCCTTTTTAGCAAGAGTTTTCCTTTATACGGAAACATCTTTCAGTAGTTTTTCGAGGATAATGGGATTTGGGGACTACAGTCCTATTCCTGCTCCTGCCTGCTGCTCACCAGATAATTTTACACAACCACAGCAAGGGTCAGCAAGTGTCTTTATCGTCAACTCCATGCAGTATTTTTGAAGCTTGTGTCTTCCAGATGCGCAGATATATTTCTGGGTACATATGCAGTGAGTTTACTGAAGTGGACAAGAGGAGAAGGCTCTGACTCTGCTTACCTATGTATCTATCATGCTTTGCCAGACCACTGTCCCACTTGGTCCAAAAAGACAAAGATGACAGCTTTTGGAACAGATAGCTTTTCACCCAACTTGCCAAAGTCACCTGCCAGTATCAATGCAAGACAGGACAGAGCTACTGGCAAATGACAGGGGGGCCCAAGGAAGGACAGTTTAGCTGTCCCAGTGTCCTCAAGCAGAGGAGGAAGGTGTACAAAAATGTATGTGCAACAAGGAGAAAAAAATAACAGTTACATGTACAAGCTAACACTGTTAATAACAGTGAGGAAGAAACCTCCCAGATTACTGCTTTTCTGAGAAATATTTGATAATAATATAACTTGATCATGTGAAACATCTCAAGATACAAATCTCTTGGCACACATTTGGTCCTGCTTATGGAAAAAAAGCCTCTGGTAATCTCACTTCTAGCTTCCAGAATGCCTGAAATACCATGAATTCAATGCCTTTTTCTTCTAAATTTTATTTAAATGCTTGAACAAACTCAACAGAAGCTGCTCAGTTCTCACAGATAGCAAAGTCAGTTTGTGGTGAAGTGAAATGACTGAAGAGACAAGTAGAGACCGTGACTGTAAGACCACCGATAACATATTATTTAAGGGATTTACATTCTAGAGGTCTTATAGCTGAAGTAAATTACCCTTCTCTTGCAATATATATTTTATGCTAGTTTGACTTTATCGTGTAAAAAAAATTACTTTATGTGTAGTGCAATTACACATATTTAGAAATAATCTGCTTCCTTTGACAATATTTCCATTATTAGAAATGCTCAAAGTTCCTTCCAGTGACTCATCTCAGTGATTTCCAAGGGCTTAGAAGTATCAAGAAAGGAACGACAATACCACAACACAGACACCCAGTACAAAACTAAGTTAGCCAGCTTTTCTGATGTGAAATGAAGAGCGGCATGTAGAAATGCACTTCTATTTCTGCATAAAACTATTGCACTGCTGTTGTACGCCCATGAATATTTTAGTTTCATGAACCGTAGAGGGATTATATTTATAATTATAGACTCACGTGTCCTGGTGTGAATGTATTTTCCACCAAAACCAAATTTATTTCTTTGTAATTTGACTACATAAACCTTACTAGCATTTTTTTTCTGACATTTTTTGTATTTCTTGGGAATCCACAGTAGGTTTTCAAAATTTCTTGCACTAGACATGAGTATACTGTATAAAACAATTCTTGAAAAGGCTAGAACAATGCGCGTGTTTCAAGTATGAGTGCTTAATTGCAACTCTAAATAAATATTTGCTTAAGCTACTCATACTGTATATTTCTTAGATGAAAAAATTTTCTAACCTTCCCCAAAATAGGAAGATTTTTACCCAGAGATAAGGTTCCTAATTTTATTGGTCATGTATGTGCAAAAGCAGCCCAGCAACCTTAATAGTCCTTGCAATTTGAGGCCTTCCTGGGAAAGCAGTGAATACAGGCAACTTCATTTCACACCTTTAGTTAATTGAAGTGTACTTAAAGTATTTTTAAAATGCTTCCGTATGTGTAACTGTTAGTAAACATATTTTTATTGAAAGGTCCTCCTTAAATTACAAAGTAACAGCAATTTGTTTTCATTTAATTGACAGCAAGATATCACTGTATCAGCGGATTTAAATAGACAATAAAAAATCTCCAATAAAGAGACCTTTGAAAGTAAGCTTTAGCAATCTGGAAAGAACAAACTGGATCTGGCAATATTCAAGCCTGTACCATTCCAACTGCATACAGTCCTAGCTCATCATTCATTTAGTATTAGATTTGCAAGGAGGGGCAGTACAACCCACTGGCAGCAAAAAATACCAACACCAACAAAATACCTTTCAAATACCTAGACGTGTTTCTTTTCCCTGTCCTGGAAAGGAAATGTCTCCTCTATCTGTATTTATCCTTGCATGCAGCCCAGCAGAAGTATTCAAGAACTGTGCTGATGTGGTACTGAGGGATATGGTTAGTGGTCTTGGTGGGGATGGGTTGATGGCAAGACTAGGTGGTCGTAGTGGTCTTTTCCAGCCTTCGTGATCCTATAATGCAATAATAATACAATCATGAGAAAAGGAGAGAGGGTTTGGAAGACTGTTCCTTCCTGAGGTCATGCACAGTCCAACATCCTCACAAGGAGCTCTCTTTGTGATCCAGAATAGTTCTGTCTCTCAGTGAAGATGGTGCCTAAAGAAGCAAAGCTTAGCTGGAGAGCTCTATCTGCAGAAAACAAATGTATGCTTTTTTTGATGGAGCAAATGATTGCTTTTCCAGTCAGAAGAATGCAGTTCAGCTTACCAACACCAAATAATGGAACTCACACATCTCTTCCCCTCAATATTTAGATAAAAAATGCAACTGTTCCCACAAAGAGAAGAGTTTCTGAGAAAAGGATCAGAAAGACAACTGCTCTTCTCAGAGCTGTTTCTGGCTGCTTATTGACTAAGGAGAGCTTCCATCTCACAGGGCTTATTTGATAAGTATCCCTGCCACAATCCTACTTTAACAAAGCTAAACCCTCCAAAACAGCAGCTTCTCCTCCAAAGAAAGTTTCTCCAAAATAAGCATCTGCTCCACACGACTCTCCTGTGTAGGTTTCCATGTCAAAGAGAGACAGAGACCCAGGCAAATTTTCATTTTCCTCCTGAACATGGCTTGGTGTTTTCTGTCACAGAAAAACCAGTTCTAACAGTTCATTTGACTCAAGGGGACCAGCTATAAGGAATGAAGATTACCTGTTCTTATGCTCAGCAAGTGAAGAGACAAGAACTATAACCTGAAAAGAGGTATTGGAGAAGACCTGAAAGAAAACTGAGATACACATAGGTACAAATCACAGTCAAGATATTCTAATTTTGTATTTTGACAGCATTTATAGATTTGACAGCTTCTTGCTGAAACGAGAAGAAACTAATTAAAATGTAATTGGAGCAATGAAAGGAAGTTATATATTGGAGTTTGTGGTTTGGAAATGCAATTTTTGAATACACCACCTAAAATATCTCATATGGTTTTGAGTAATAAGACATCAACAGCTAAAAAAACAAACCTATATTAACACATTTTCAGCAGCCAGGAAAAGGTTGTTCTAAATTGTTATTTTGTGTATATTTCAATGAAAGTTAGAAAACAACATGCTGGTATGGGTGCAAGAGAAGATAACAGCATTAAATGTGACATAAAATCAGCCACACTACCAGTGTTCCTAAAACTCACTAGTAATTCTGTGACAGTCATGCCAAGTGAATGGGACAAATCCAGCCTCTGATTTAGTAGGCCTGAGAGTCCTGCAGGTAACAAAATGAAGAAATGTTACCTTTTCTTTTGCTGAGTAAAGAATTGGCTGGACAGCTGGGTGAAAGGAGTTAAATGCAGCTGGTGAATTGTGCTCCTCAGGGGTTGGTAGGATGGGGCCATCCTACTTAATAATTTTACAGGTTGATGATTTGGAGGATCCTTGGTAGGATTTGCAGATGACATCAAACTGGGAGGAAGTGTTGATCTGCCTAATGGTAGGAAGACCCTACAGAGGGACCCAGACAGCTTGGATTGATGGGCTGAGGCCAATGGGGTGAAGTTCAACATGACCAAACGTCAGGTTCTGCACTTTGGTCACATAAATCCCATGCATCAGTACAGACTTGAAGTAGAGTGGTTGGAAAGCTGAGCAGTGGAAAAGGATCTGAGGGTATTGGTATATGCTCAGCTGAATGTGAGACAGCAGAGTGCCCAGGTGGCCAAGAAAGCCAATGGCATCCTGTCCTGTATGAGAAATAGTGTTGCCAGCAGAAAAGGGGAGGTGATTGTCCCCCTGTACTCAGCTCTGGTGAGACTGCACTTCAAATACTGCATTCAGTTTTGGGCCCCTCATGACAAAAAAGACATCAAGGCCCTCAAGTATGTTCAGAAAAGGGCAATGAAGCTGGTGAGGAATCTGATGTACAGGTCTCATGGGGAGCAGTTGAGGGAATGGGGATAAAAGCATGAAGCTTTCTCATTATATTTGATTTATTATCTTCAGTTCTAATTACATTGTATTACGGTGTGTTATCTTGCATTCCGATAGTATATTTAGTAAATTAGTTTGTTTCTCCTCAGATTGTTGCCACTGTTTTTAATTATTTCGGGGTCCCTTGCTCCCCTTTTCTGGAGATGCGGATTTTTGCAAAATCCCTCAGCCCTGCTGGTCATGGAACTGGGCTGAACCAGCCCACAAACCGTTGACAAAGAAACATGCTCAGCTGCATGGCAGGTGACATATATTGAAGATTTGTTGAAGTCAGGTAATGCTAGTGCAAAATTTTTGGCATAGCCAATATAACTAAGTTCAGGAACCCCAGGAAATTATAATATCTTATTTGATATTTTTATTAAGGGAAGTCTGTATTGAAAGAAAAAGCTTATGAAGGTAGACCAAAACATCACAGTCACAACTCAGAGTGCATTGTCTTTATTGATAAACATCTGCAAGAGCTGGGCTACTCGTGCTATGCAGGAGAGATCACAGCCATAGCATGTCTGCTTGGTATTCTAATGCACCTGAGGGATGCTTCAACTCACCAGATACAAAAAAGCTTGTGATACTGCATCTATATTGTTATCATTCCTCTAGGTGCTGTCTGGATATTCATCACATAAGTTGTTCATGGTGAAAAGATGTTTCCCCAGCCAATCAAGAAAGCAGACGTAGCAATACAAGTTTTTAGTATTGACATTCAAAGTCAAGACCTGATGATGCACAGCTGGGTTGTTCCCTGTTTGCATGAACCCCGATCCTGTTTCTTCAAAGTCAATAGCAGCTTTACTATCATCTTGAGAAGAAGCAAGTAAACAATAAAGAAGAAACAGGCCCATATGATCATTTTCTGATCTCACTACTTGTGAGGAAAAGAAGAAACTTATTTTAAATAGAAAAAATAGAGTTTGTAGACCAGGAAAGGAAAACAAATACAAGATAATGTGTATTGATGGACTTCAGAGTTAGCTACTATGGCCGGCTAACTCAATTTCTTAGAACTTAGCAAATCCTACAACAAAATAGAGTCAGACATCATGTTTCGTCTAATGATAGTAAGCCAGATGGAAAAGAGCTGTCATAACAGACAACTTATAATAATTTTATTACAAAAAAAACCCCAACAAACCGGCTGTTGAATGCTCGTACTCCTGAGTCAAATCAGCTGTCACAAGTCAAATGGGCTCAGGAATAGTAATTGAATGATATCACACTTTTCCTTTCCCAACTTTTCCTTTCTTAACATGTAGTTAGATCATTTTTCAAAGTCTCTTAAAATAAAGCCTTTAGTTCTCATGATAGTCACTGGCAGCAATTTGGGCTGATAATAAACAAGCCTGCATTAATTACATTTGAAGAACAAATTCACATCCTGAATTAGATACACTTAAACAGGATGAAGGAACACTGCAGTAAAAACAAAACCACTATACAATTTCTTTCTTACAAATGGGTTTCCAGCATATTTTCTTTGTCTGCTACATAGGAACTAGTGAGTCATTTTTTACTTATTTTTGAAAGCCTCATCAAGACCTTTGTTTTGTTCCAGAAGAAACTCTTCTGGAATGGAGAACATCCAAGTTGAGAAAAAGTACCACAAACCTAATTTTTCTTTTACAGCTCAGTATGCTCGTACCCAGAATGAGAGTAATCTGTAAGCCGGCTTCTTATTCCACCTGGAAAATATTGTCTGTTGCTCTGTGGAGTTATCCCTGGCAAAAGAAACATCAAAGGCAAAATAGTCTTTAAGAGGCTTTAAATAAACAAGAACCTCCTGCACAAGGAAGAATGTAAAGAGGAACACAGTTTATCCAGACTTGTTCGAAGTTTCAGCACTGTGAAATTTTTGTAGTAAAAAAATAGATTTTTTCTAAGATGTTTGTCTTTCTATGACTTTGCTGAATATACAAAAAAGAAAGGAAGCTGACACTAAGGCAAATGAAACTGCTAGTGAAGTACAGTCTTGTTTTCATAGCTAAAGAAAAATAAAATCTGAGTTACTTTTTTTCACTTGAGCAAACCACTGAGACAGTAAAGTGTCTAATTCTATGCACAGGAGTTTGGAGATGAAGGAGAGGTAGGCGAGACTCATATTTTATTAAGTTGGTGCATAATGTCAGAGGTGAACATCAGTGGTATGGCAGTAGAGGTTGAAGCATTCCACCAACATTCCATTACATTTGTTGCTGTGCAACAGATGGCAGCAGAGAGGCAGTTTGACAAAATGGTATCTGACGTGAAAGTGCAAATGAAGCAAAGGAGTGGAAGTGAATTCCTCCATGTGGAAAAAATGGTACTCGCTGACATTCATCAGTGCTTGCTGAATGTTTACGGAGATCAACCAGCGGATGTGAGAACAGTGAGGCTGTTGGTGGCGTGTTTCAGCAATGGTGACAGCAGCAGTGGGTATAGATCTTTATGAGTGCAACGTGCACACCCTTTTCTTTTCTGGTGAAAATACACAGCTAATGATGATTATGTTGAAAAAGAGTGTTTTTTTTAGCTGAGAATTTGCTATGTCAAATAGTGTTATTGTGATCTTTGTATCTGTTGTAGTTTCCGTGGAAATAAATAGTCAATATTTCTTCTGGAGCAACCTATGTATCGTATTTTATTTTAGTTTGACTTGTCATGATCCATAAACTAACTAAAGTTTAGTCAGCTTTGTCCGCTAGGCTTCAAGTGTATCAGAAATAAAGCCTACTTATAGTTACAAGGAGATTATTTCTCTGCTGAAACTAGGACAGTCCAGCTGTGTGCTAGTCCTTACACTTTTCACATTTGTTCACATCTAATAGGTGTAAACAGGATATCTAAAATAGCTCTGGGATCTCACAGCCCAGTTTCAAACTCTATATTCCAGGAGGCAACACAGTACGCAGCCCCTGGAGACAAAGCCGCAAAGACCACATTGACAGAAGTGATTGTTCTTAGTCTTACATGTATATCAAACATTGGTGCTGTTCTGGGAGCTATGATGATAGGGCTCAGTTTACAGTCTATCTACAGCTGCTGGAAAAATCTTAACAGAAAAGAAAAAGCTAATTGCCCCTACCTTTCTCTTTCTGGTTTTAACAAGTTCAGTTTGATCTTCTAACATTTCTACTTAAAACACCATAGGAGTCTCATTCACAAACTGAGCTAGGACAAGCAAGTGAAGTCTTTATTTGTTCAGTAAATGCTCAAGCTTCAATTAAAATGTATAACTAGAAAAGGAAATTTCTCTTGTAGGATTCAGAGGATTGCATTCAGAGGATAAACATGTAAAGATACCTTTTAATTATCAGCCCAGCAGCCAGTTTTAATGCAAACTGAACAAGAAAGAGAGCCTCAGGGAAGCCACAGGAGGTAAAAGAAGTCACGTTCATTTCTTCTTTTCACATATATTGCTCACTCAGTCTGCAGCAACTACCATGCACCTGCACCAGTTTTCTAGCCTCTAACTTGAAAGTGGAAAACAAAAAGTTCAAAGTTCACACTTTTCCAACACTTCTTTTGTATCTGCTTTATAATATAGTAGCTGAAATTCTTTATACCTCAAACCAAGCTTCATATGACTTATGCAATGTATGGGTATGCAAAATCTAAGTCACAACCTGGCCTTAAAATAGTATTAAGTAGTCTCTGAAGCAGAGCTCATTTATATAAGACATTTAAAATTGAATTAGGCATATCACTTGAGAGCATATCATTGAAAGAATATGTGTCCTGACTGGCTTGAGGAGGAAGAAAGGAACAGAAATGAATGGCCCAGCTGGCAAGAATGCACAGAGTTTTGCAGTTACAAATAAACTTGGCATTTCATGAACAAAAATAACAAATTACCAGGGGAATGGAAGGAAGGCACAGATTCAAACTGTGACCTGGTAGAGGGAAGGCATTTGCTGTCATGCAACTTGAATGAAGGGCACACAATACTCCAGTGAATTACAGTGTAACGTATTTTGTTTCTGCTCAGCACATTCCACATGCTCTCCATGAAAAGAAAAAAAAAAAAAAAGCACTTCTCAGTCCACCACTGAAAGCTAATGAAAATAGGCAAAAGTTGGATCTCATCATCAAAGTGCGAATGCATTAATTACACCATGACAAGCATGCACAAGCAATGAATTTGTAATGTGAAAAGGAATCATAATTCAAGACCTGCCCCAGCATATTTCAGGTAGGAGCTTAAAACTGTCAGAAAGCCAACAGTTTAAGATATTTCGGTGCAGAAAAAAATAAAATTGAAGTGAGGTTATAGGTGGCTGAGCTGATGTGCTGCTGAGCTGTAAGAAACACCTTTCACCTTACTTTCAGAGATTTAATAGTTGTTGAAATGGAGAGCAAATAAAAGAAGAGAGATCTGTGAACAAAAATAGGAAGAAGAAATAAAGGTTAGTTGTGACAGTCTTCTCAGATTAAGGCCTTATTCAATGACAAAGTAATGTGGTATTAGACAATATACATTCTGGGCTGAAAGGCGGGCTAAATATCAGCTGTAGCCTCAATGGTTTCTGCACAAGCACCATGTATAAACCTACATCATCTTTTGTTCAATGAAGAGCTCATCTCAACTGAAATGAACTGAAGTGACTTTCAAAATAAAATCACAAAACTTAAAATTTTCTTCCATAATGACCCTTCTTGTGTATGTGACACTGGTAACTACAATCAAAAAAGGTATAATGGAAAATAAAAAATTCTTCACAGTTTTGAAACAACATTAAAATTTTGTCTGAGAAGAAATCAGTACAAGAAAAAATAAGAGTAACAGAGACTTTTAAAAAAGATAGATACAAACCCTTCTAATTTTCAAATGCATTGAGCACAGTCTTAGCAGCAAGGTTGCTGAGGCACCTTCAATTGAATTGAAACTGGAGACTAATAAAAGTGTCTTCTCTAGAGGGATTACTAATTTTAGCAAGCTTCCCATTTTTAGTTCAGATTGTATTTCGTAATACTTTAATGACTGTAAAGTGTTCTCAAAGTGAACGTGATGATCTAATAATTTTTACTCTGCATGACTAGAAATTTCCCATTGCTTACAGATCTTCTGAGCAACAGAAAAACAAGATAAACACACAGCGATGCTGTGGTGCATACATTTTTCTTTCTCAGAAATGGGAAATTCAAAGAACATCTTTGTGAGCTTCTGGTCTTATTCTTTCAACACATTCTAGATCTAGGTACAAACTTATTCCCTTTGAAGTCATTAGGAGTTTCATTACTAAGTTCAGTCAATGCAAGAACATTTTCAGATTTTTGTATTTGATTTCTTGATTATTCAACTTGTCATCAGAACTAAGTTCTTCCTAGCATTTGTCAAAAATTAAGGCTCCATGAAGCACATTTAATCATGATTCTAATGTCAATGGAAGAAGCAAAAAAGTAACCAGTTAACTCTCAGAGAATATATGGAGCTTCAGGCAGACAAGAGTAAGTTACACTAAGGTGGTTCAGTTTTAAAAGTCCATTTTCTAGTAAACCATAAAAATGTATCTTTATTCCAGAACTAAATAAAATATAATAAATATAATATATTTATAAATATAAATACTATAATAATAATAATAATTAACTATTATATTATTATTATTATTATTATTATTAAATATAAATAAAATAAAATATTGTTGTATTTGGAACACAAGGAAATACACAGGAAAGAGAAAGAGAAAGAAAAAGAGAAAGAAAAAGAGAAAGAAAAAAAAAAGAAAAAAAGAGAAAAAGAAAAAGAAAAAGAAAAAGAAAAAGAAGGAAATCTCTAAAAACAGAGCATGCTTTTATTTTTAGCATGCATTTTCAGTGTCTGCTTGCAATAGTCACTTGTTCTCTTACTTGGATTGTAAGTTACCATGTACTCATGAACCATTTTCATTCTCTCCTTAGGGGTCCATTAACTTTCCAACAGGTCCACACTCCACATTTATACACAAGGAGCCTACTCCAACCAGAATAGCTGCGCATGGCACCCTGCACATGGCACCACAATATCTTGTAATTTTTCCACATTAAGAATTGCACCCACAACAAAACAATGTTGTATCTCATACCTGAAGTCGAGTATCCAGTGCTCCAGTGGAGAACCAAAGGAAAAGAGTCAGAGTAGTTGCTGACTTAAAAAAGTAGAAAGATCCCAGATTAATTCAGTGCTCCCCTGAGGGGGGGAGGGGGGGGACAGAGGGACAAAAGAGAAGAAAAAGCAAACAGATTAAGAAATCCCAGCACTTTTGGTTTTGGTGTTTACCTCTGCACTGTAGTGCAAAGTTCTGTTCCTTCTTATTTTGTGTATTTTGGATTGCTCCCAAGGTTTGTTCTGGAGTGAGCTTACAAGACTCCTCAAAGTTGCAATCCAGTGCTGTTTCACCATCAGTAGCAGCCACTCTATCTGGACAGTATGAATAATATTACCACTTTGGCTCACCATCAAATACTCATCAAACATGGAATACTTATGAAAGCACCAGTATGGGAGTAAGTCACAGGCTATCAGAATACTTAAGGTGATTTGAACTGTGGGGATAAAAATTACGTCAGGATCATCGTGATCATTGCTATGTGAAAAAGTCTGGGCGATGCTAGAAAAATCTGCAATGTATGTGCAATATATTCTAATTCCTCCTTTTTATCAGTGCAGTTATAATTATGGACACGTTAGCTAAGCTGCTGTTATCGTCATCTATAGAAGCCCCCACCTCCACTGACTGATTATAGAGGGAGTTTAAGGAGAATAATTTGCTGTCTTAATCATCTGAATGAATTGCCTAAAGAAGAACACTGAATGCTTCATGTATGTGACTGAACCCATGGCATCTGTTCTAATGGAAATGAACAGAAGTAAACTAGACAAAATTTTTTTTGCAAGAAATGCATCTCAGACACTACCTGAAGAACAGTGTGAAAAAAAAAAAAAAAAAAGGATTATTATAATGCATTTTCTTTATACTGGACATAATTAACAATAAGCTTTATGCAGTACTTTTCACTGTGGAGTCTTCCAGTGTTTCAGAAACAAACTTGTGAATAGACAGTACGATTGTTGTACTTGGAGTATAGCAAGCCAAAGATCACAAAACACATTTCAGGTTATAAGGAAAACTAATCCCAATTCTGAATCACAAACATGCTTGCTTGGGTATAAAGCCTAGTTTCACTCTGAAGAACAAAATCAATGTGAAATGTGGAATAGATAGTATATGCTTTTCTCTCTACCAAAAGCTTAATGGATGAATATGAAGAGCCTTTAATAGATAGCTCTTTGAAGGAAAAAAGCAACACAATTCCTGGTAAATTTAAAATGTTTAAGCATCATTCACGGCTTAGAAGAATGCCTAGCCTATTTTAACTGTTCTTTAGACAATTCTAAAATATATCTAAAGAACAGTGTTATATTTTTACTTCAAAAAGCTTCTGCATCTTGTGGAATACCACTAATTCTTTTAGTAGTGATTAGACAAAGGTAGTTGAAGTTAGCAGAGTGGGGAAAAAGAAAGAAAACAAGTTCACTGAATGTAACGGCATGTATAGTTTACACTTCACCCTGGAGAGATCTGTCAGTGTACTGACTTCGCAAGAGTCACTGTCAGACAGAAACGTTATGAGCAGTTCTCTCAACAGTAGTGATGAAGTGAGTTTCTGGGAACAGAGAGGGTAAGAAAGACTTTAGAAGCAAGGCATTGAAAGAGAATTAAGGCACAACAGAACCAGGATAACATGACATTCTGGAAAGATCCAAATCTGGTAGGCAGGCATTAGAACCAAAATGAAGCACAGATCTACAGAACTTGTTGAAAAAGCAAGAATAAAATTTTGAAAAAAAGCTAGAATGAATACAGCCATTTTAGAAATGTGCAAGTATTCTGAAACAGATGGTGCTTGGAAAGGGAGACAAGACTAGGAAAAAAAAGAAGATGAGCAGATGTTATGGATGCTTCATGTGAATGACTGGTAGGACTAAATTCTACCCCAAAACTGGGATAATGGGAGAAATTACATCATCACCAGGAAGGCTGTGCGTCATTACCAGGGCACACTCACATGTCTAGACTTGAGATTGGATAGCCAGAACCAAAGACAAATTTGGAAGTCAGATGGAATGCAGAGGAATCAAAATAAATGAAGCATAACTAGCCCTACCGAAGCAGATGGTTTGAGATGCTGCTGGACAGACTTGACTCCTGCCTCAATGTCACTGAGAGATTACTGCCATGAGGATGCAGGAAGAGACTAATTAGAACACGTCTCTGCAAGTTTCCTGGTTTTTTGACCTTTCCTGATCCTTCATTTACAGTGAGAGCAGTCTTAAGTACACGGTTGGGGTTTACTGTAGGGAGGCTTCAAGAACAGGAGCCATTTCTGATTCATTTCACACAATGAAATCTTAATTTTGCTAGGGACTAGACTGTGAGAATTCCCTCCTATTTATTTTATTTTTTTGCATCATTTTCTCTTCACATTTTTCCTTTCCAAGGGCCCAAACGTTTTTAAAGCTTTAAGTGATTGATTCAGCACTGAATTAGCTCCTATTCACAGTTCACCTGTGACCTAGCATTCAACACTCTTGAAGTGACAAACACAAGTGGGGCTGTCAGAAGTTGTCGTGGCTGGAATTCCCTTACTCTTTTTGAGTTTAACAAGCTGCACTATCCAAAAAGAATTACTGACTGAACTTCCTGACCTTCATCCATTACCCTCCTTCTGACCATGAAGAATAGCATGCGAAACATATGCAGTCCTTCACTCAAAAAAGATGTGATTAGAAGAAAACCTGCATGAGCAGAATCAACTTCCATTGTCTGGTTTGCTTTCATGCCACAAGCATATGCCTGGTAACATGCTTGCTCTGTAATTTCAGTTCTCTCTCACAAGGCTGCTATCTGTGCAGACTTCAATCGGTTGAAGTAAAAAGTGTCACTTATTCTTCCAGCAAATCTCTGGATTAGCTAGCCACTTAAACCAGCATACTTCTTGTGTTAATCTTCTGTTAATTAAAGAGCAAATTCAAAATGGTTCCAAAAAACACACAACAATACTTTCTCAAACATACTAGAGTTTTTTTTGCAACTTATGTTCATTTTTATGTAATTTGAAACCAGATTAGAGAGCTAGAATTGCTACAGCCCTTGGAAATAACAGCTATTGGTTCTGGCTGGATTTTTCAGGATATAACAAGTTTAAAAGTAAGCCTGTGAGCAGAAAAATCTCTATTTTGAAGATAACTTTTGCCCATCACTTTTTTTTTTCTTTTTTTTTTTCTCTAAACCCCATCTCAAGGATCTGTCACACACAACAGCAATCTTTACTTGCCAAGAATCTGTGCTTCATGATCACAAAACCACCTTATGACTTCACAGCATTCAGGCCTTCCCTCCAAGTCATCACCGCTCTACAACATAAGAATCCTCAAAGAATAACAAGGTAATTGCCCCATTGCAAAATTGCACCATACCAAACTTAAGTCATATCGCAGGATTGGTCCTAATGCTGCGATGTTGTGACAAAGGAATGCAGATGCAAATGAATGATGGTAAATACAGCAGAGAGGATCAAATACAGCTCTGTGCATGTCATTACCAGTTCACACAGAATCACAGAATGGCCAGGGTTGGAAGGAACTTCAAGGATCATGAATCTCCAACCCTCCTGCCACATGCAGGGCCCATTTAATACTAGACCAGGCTGCTCAGGGCCCCATCCAATCTGGCTTTGAACAGCTCCAGGGACGGGGCATCCACAACATCTCTGGGCAGCCTGCTCCAGCACTTCATCATTCTCTCTGTAAAGAACTTCCCCCTGACATCCAACCTAAATCTTCCTTCCCTCAGCTTAAAACCATTTCTCCTTATCCTGCTGTTATCTACCCTTTCAAAGAGTTGTTTCCCCTCCTGTTTATAGGATCCCTTTAGGTACTGAAAGGCTGCAATGAGGTCACCCTGCTGCCTTCTTTTCTCTGGGCTGAACAAGCCCAGCTCCCTCAGCCTGTCTTCGTAGAGGAGGTGCTCCAGTCCCCTGATCTTCTTTGTGGCCTTCCTCTGGACCCTCTCCAACAGCTCTCTGTCTTTCTTGTACTGGGGGCTCCAGACCTGGACACAGTTATGTCACTGTCAGGCTTGAACTGAATTTTTATTTAAGAGACAAATTATTATTTGTCTGTGTTATTCACAATTGGCTGCAAAATAGACCACTGCTCTCCAGTTCCTTTGTATAAGTACTGGTAATTAAAATCCTCTCAAACTGCAGTAGGTCTGGAGCTATAACTCTTACCTCTCTGAGATGGAATTGCTCCCAGAACCTGTGATGATCTGCTGCTTGAAAACATCAGCAAAAGAGTAAATGATTAGAGAGAGATCTTAGCCCAACTAAAATCAATGGGAACTTTGCAGAGGCCTTCAGATAACAGCAGGATTTCACCTTGAAAATTTTCTCATTCTTTATTTTGATCTGGGAAAGAGGAAAATATTACAGACATTCAGCAAAGCAACAAGAATTATACAAATCTGTCAAATACTTTTTATCAGACTTGCTTAATCTGTTATTAGAAAGGAATATCTAAAGTACTGCTGTAAGCAGACAGCCTTTGGATGGAATCTGTACTGTGAGGAAATCATACTCTGCCCTGTGAGTCCTAGGACGGGGCTCTTTAACATGCTGATCTCTAAACAAATTGCTTATCCAGTGGCAGGTCAAGAGGAGGGGAAGAGCAAAGAGGGAGAACATTCTGGGAAGTCACTGTGAACCACAGCCTGTTAGGTTTGCAGTAAAGCCTATTCTGGGTAGTGCCAAAGCTAATATGTCCTAACAGACAAAAAGTGGTCCCATGCAGAGCCATGCAAGTGCCTTTGTGCCAGGCATCCTTATTACATTATTCCAAGGTTGTTGGGTCCTGTTAGAATCAGTGCTGGAAGCTCTGTGCAGAGACAGCCAAGAGGAATAGGGGTGACTGTTCTGGTACCGGTTCAGGTTTTCAGAACCTTTACTTTACACACAGACACAAAATATTGGTATGAAATTAACTTTGGGTAATAAACACACAGAAAGAAAGAGCAGTCCAAGCAAGCAATTTTAAGAGAGAAATGCATCAAAGGTGAGAAAACAGGTTGTGCATTCACCCAGATGATCCTTCTTTCTAAATATGCACATGAAGAAAACATAATGCATATAAATGTAGCATTTTCATGACAGAAGAAATCACAATCGCTCCAAAAAAATAGGAGGGTATGGTAGGAGGAAGACAATAATAATCTGGATTTTCTGAATCCGCAATGAAAAGGAAAAAAAATTAAAAAAAAAAAAAAAAGGAAAAAAAAAGAGATGACTTAAAGCTGGGTTTTTCAGAGAATGCTAAAATAATTGGGGTTGTCAGTTCATAAAAAAATCCCAAAAGCTCCCTAATGGTTTCTATTTTTGCGTAAGTCTTTAAATTCTATAAGGGCAGGGATAGAACTCTTTTTTTCCTCCTCTTCTCTCCCTGGTTGCATCACTCTGAGGATTAGCACATTAAAGTTTATGAGATTGTTTCACTCACCATTTGAGAGGGCAGCATGCTGTGTGGATATTTTAAGATATTTCCCTAACATAAAAATGTTAGAATTTTGAAAACTTAACATTTTCAGGAAGATGTTTATTTGTGAGGTCAGACTGAGATAACCTTGCTCTATGTTCTCTTGTAGATCAGTAGTGTTACCTGAGAGCAAACTAAATAACTCTTCATAAAAATGTTTATCTTCATTCAACAGTAAATGAAATTCTTCATGTACACCTAAGCTTCTCTTCAGAGCCACAGCTTTTTTAGGTTTACAGACCTCCTAGAAGAGTTGAGTGGTGATCTTTGAAAACAAGGGTCAAGACAAGAAATAAAATCAGATTTTGCTGATGTGTAAAGGTCTCCTATCTCTGTTCTTGTATGGGAAGTGTTAAGGTAGTCTTGTCTTGATGTGCCAGATCTGAAGAGATGGCACAACACAGCTGCAGAAACTCTCCCTGGAAATTCAGGGAGGGATGAAAGGTAAAATCAAATTTTAAACTTGATGAGAAAACAAAAGTCTAAATAAGGACACCAATCTAGAGATTAAAAAAAGAAGGCATTGTTATATGGTACGCTACTTGAATGACAAACATTTACCAGAGTGCTGCCAAAAGAGACATACAGAAACAGTTGGAATTTTTTTGCAGTAAGTGGTATTAAGACCACCAGGCTTATAATATGGAGTATAAGGAGTATACCAGGCTAATAGTATACTACAAATTCAATTGAAAAGTTTTAACCTTTCAGCATAGATTGCTTATACTTCATGTTTGTAAAAGACAAGAAGCACAAATCTAAATAATAAACTATCAGCTGATAATTCTGATCTCATATTAAGGAGTTAGATATACAGAGAAACAAAAGAAGGGGAGTTGCTTTCATTTTGTTTTGTTTTCACATAAGAGAAGAAAGTAGTGCAAGGACTGGAGTTTGGTTATGAGCTTCAGCTTGCTTGTTATGTACTGGGAAAGATTTCAAGGATAAGGCAGAAATAATCCCAAGTGTCAGAATACTGAGTAGGAGGCAAGTGGCAATTTGGAGCTAAAATAACCTATTTTTTTTAGGCCCAGTAGGCATATCACATTGTGGTTCCAAAGGGGGAAAAAAAAGCTATTGTTGAATACTGAGTTTTACTTAGTTGATAAAAGTCTCGTTCTTTATCTGAAATTACAGAATTTGAATGCCTTAATGGAGGCCACTGAGTCTCCCTGACTTATGCAAAACTTACTTGTAATGGGTGGCACTGGAATTTGAAATTTTGTGAGCAAACACTGGGGATACAGACTTTTTTTCCTTCACAACTGAAAAATAAATATTTCAGAAACACAAGAACCTATGAAATCCTATTAAATACTGAAGCTTTTTACCACCTGAATTTTTATAGGAACTGCTGACATCCCATCCAAGTATGGGCATATTTACTTGTGCTTTGTGTATCCAGGGTATCCAGATTTGGATCATTTTTCATTTCTACAGGATCTGAGTGGCAGGTTCCAGAATGCCACAGTGTAACACAAAAAACGTCAGACACAAGGCCTGTTTTCAGCCACATATGCCTGCGGTCTTTGCCTAGTAGCAAAGCTGGGTGAACAAATAGAAAAAACTGTTTTTACTCCAGTGTTTATTAAAAGTCAGAATTGACCGTCAGGATTCTGGGTCAGACATTAAACAGGGGGTTATCAAGGCATCTTGACATTAGATTGCTACAGCACTGGATGCCCAAGGCTGAGACAGAGGCTAGTTCATAATGCAGGTATCTTGTGTAAATCCCTGTGAAATATTAGTAAGGTTGGTCATTGCTATTATGCTGACTGGGAAGGGTCAGGACTAGAAAAACCTATGAGAATACAGAAGACAGCTTGGGAATCCAGTCCCTGCCTCAGGGATCTGTTCCTTCCTAATCCACTGTCCACACCTTACGGTATCCACCAAATGGCAGTAGCACTCTGCTCAGGTCTGCTCACATCCTTTCTTCCCCTTCCTCAGTGCTTGAGAGTTCTCCAGAGCCTCACCACTAATGGCTAGAAGCTTTATCTGTTTCAGTTTATCCAGGATCATTTTTTCACCTTTTGTTATTGAGTCAAAGCATCCTCTAGATTAAATATTTTGTTATCCTTAGCAATGTGGCATTCCCAGCTGTGACTGCAAATAGAAATACTTCCATTCTATGCAACTTTTGGTGCTACACTATCAGACACTGAGGACTTTTTTTTTTTAGCTTACTTGCTTCCTTTTTCAGCAGTAGAAGGCTGTTTATACATACCCCTGGAGACATCACCTCCTCCAATTCTCCAATTTTCATATAATTGTGCTATGTTTTTATTCCAAACTGACATTGCCCAGAACATCACACGACACAGGAGTACAGGACAAAGTAGAAAACTTTTGGGTCACAGCACAGAATATTATGGTATTCATTAGACTGAAAATATGTATCATGGGCTCCTCGGTTTAAGGCAGTGTTAACTGGTTAGGAAATAATTTGATACTTTTGCAAAGTACGCTAAAATATTTACATATGAGCTAAAAAGTTATGCAAATTGTAATAAAATTTATTTATTCTGCAATATCAACACAGTACTCTGCTGAAGTTAGGAGCTCTCTAGGGAGTTCATGAAGATGGGGCAAATGTTTTCTGTCATGTAATAGTTGTGAATAGATTAGAGGATGGAGACTGATACTTACACAAAGAGGCAGCTTCTCTGCTGAGGTTCTATGCCCTCCAGAACCTCTTCCTTTCACTCACTTCCTGTTGTTAACTCATGTCTTCCTCTCCAGATATGACCATAAACATCATGCCGCAGGCTACCCACGCCATTGCCAGGATCTTGAACAAAGGCTTTCTTAAGGCCTCCACTGAGGACTTTTAAAGCTAGTCAGACTGAATAGGGAAACGCACTGAACCAAAAAGCTCATACCTGTGGGTTTGGATGATCTAGTGGCATCTGGACCAAAGATTGTACCAATGCCAGTCAGGCTATGCAGAGCCTGAAAATAGAACTGAAAGCCTAAACAGAGCAAGGACAGAGACAATGCAATTTATTAGCCAAATTTGAACAACCTAAAGGACCTAGGCCAATTATCAGCTATGATGAGCAGTAGTCTCGTCATAGCTTACAGTAGTCTCAATCAAACACTTCACTTGGACTGTATCTTCCTGTTAGCTGTGGTACTTGTAGCCTGATCATCTTACTTGCATGCTAATGTAGGAATAATCGTGCCTAGCACTATTTCTTTGCATTTAACTTCTCATTACCTCTAACTAAATATGTATACAACAATACTGTATCAGTCAGTCCAGACTGAGTGTAAGACTAACAGCATAAATGTGGACAAAAAGAAAAGTTTTGATGCATCTGAATTTTAATAAGTGGGAAAAAAATCATTTTATATTTAGAAGTTATTATTATTATTATAATACTTTAAAATTACTTCCAAAAGTTAAATTAAAGTAACTCACCTCCTTCTCCTACTTTGCCTTTCTAGTACACACTGGAAGGCTGCTGGTCACTGGCAGTGACACGATACTACAGATACTGGCAGTGACACGATATTACAGTGGCAGAACAATCAGATCCACCACAGAAATTCTTATGTTCCAGTCACCTAGCATTCATTGCTTGAGGATTTCATTTAGGGGAACAGCTTTATGCCATTGCAATTTGACAACAGATAAATAGAAACATCATTTACTGGCACAAAATGAAAAACAGAGACTTGTTTATCTCTGATCCTTTTGCAGAATCTGTGCAAACGTGCCTAAATGTCACCATATTCTACATATAATTTATGATTTTTTCTGTGATGGTTCACATTAATTGCATGATGTGGCACCAGAAGAAGACATATTCAGATTAAAATTTAGAGAAAAGGTGCAAAGGGAGAGTAATAGAGCCAAAAGTGTTGCAGGCAACCTCCTCATAAAGCAAATTCCTATAAAACTGTCACTGAATTGGGAAGCTAGATCTTTTATTTTTAAGTGAACAACTTTTGCACTGGCAATGCTATAAATCCATTTCAGTTTTTCTCTTGACACAGATGACTAATCACAGGGAGAAATCTGAAATAAAAAAGACCTGAGGGAGGTAAATAATGTTAGTTTAGGTTACTAGATGAGCAAAGTTAAAAAGACAGGAAGAAAAAGATGAATGAGAATTAATGGCAGAAAAAATGCAAGCCTTTCAGAAAAGCCTGCTGCTTCACCAAGAGCAGTGCCAGAGCCTTGGGGATCCTGGTATTCAGCAGCAATGATGCAATCTGCAAATGTAAGTCAGCTTTGTTTCCCCACCAGTCACATGCACCACTAACAAATAGCTAGGGAAAAAAGCCCTAGCAGCAGATTTGTTTGAAGTAAGCAGTGATTCTTCTGCAGCCCTTTATGAACTATTGGCAGAAATCCTATTCTTCCAAGGAGTGGGCTACCCTTCCACCAAATCAGAGGTCCTGGAAATGATAGTTCAATCCACAGGAGCTGACAGCTCAGTGGAGTGTGATAAGAAGACTAAGGACAGCAAGAAATGGTTCACAAAGTGTCACTGCTTCTGCTCCAAACTGCCACTCTGCATTTAGCTCTGTGTCATCCTTAACATAAAAATAAAACCACCAAGTTTTCCAAATAGAGCTCTTCCTTGTTATAAATTGTACGAAGAGGTCTTTTCAGTTATCCATGGATATCTCTCACAGAGTCAAGCCCAAAAATTCATTTCCTTCTGAGAAAATATACGGTGGAAACCATTTTCAACAGTGTAGAATTGAATAGTGTTTCTCAGCCTCTTTTAACATAAGAAATCTTGTGGCTAACCTTGGGCTACAGCAGCTTATATTATTATTGCAATTCTTGACTTATAACCAATAAGAATTTATAGAAAAATCATTAATTTTATTTTCTCTTATTGTTTTGTAGAGAAATGCACATTTATTTTTTTAAGAAAATAAAGCAATTCCTATCATTTAATGGACTGCAGTCTATGTTTCTAGAAGCACCATTGGACCACGAGGCAGGAAGCCTATGATCACATCTAGACAACTTCTGCTACTCCATATTCACTCCAGCTAGCTTGACTGTCTTTCCAGTGCATGGAACACTGGAAGAGTCCATTAACAGTGCTTCTTTCCACTAACATGAGTGGGACATTCATAATCCTAAAATAAGACCATGTAAAGATCAGAGCATGCAAGCCCCTTAGCATGTTAGCCTAAAGGAAAACATGAGGATTGAATTGGAACAGCTATCTGTGAAAATCAGCCACAGTTTGGAAACTATCTTTGCCTGTCATTTTCAACTACACACGCACACAGCAATATTATTTTGTAGAATGATCACAGAGTGCCCTGGGTTGAAAAGGACCACAATGATCATCCAGTTTCAACCCCCCTGCTATGTGCAGGGTCACCAACCAGCAGACCAGGCTGCCCAGAGCCACATCCAGCCTGGCGCTGAATGCCTCCAGGGATGGGGCATCCACAACCTCCTTGGTCAACCTGTTCCAGTGCATCACCACTCTGTGTGAAAAATTCCCTCCTAATATCTAATCTAAACGTCTTCTGTCTCAGTTTAAAACCATTCCTCCTTGTCCTATCACTATCCACCCTCGTAAACAGTCTTATGCCCTCCTGTTTATACGCTCTCTTTAAGTACTGGAAGGCTACAATGAGGTCTGCCTGGAGCCTTCTCTTCTCTAAGCTACATAAGCCCAGTTCTCTCAACCTTTCTTCATAGGAGAAGTGCTCCAGCCCTCTGATCATCTTAGTGGCCCTCCTCTGTACTCATTCTGAGAGCTCCACATCTTTCTTGTACTGGGGGTCCCAGCCTGGACACATTACTCCAGATGGGGCCTCACAAGAGCCAAATAGAGGGGAACAATCACCTCCCTCTTCCTGCTAGCCAAATAGCACTTGAAAGAAATGTTGATCCCTTTTTGCAGATAGTTTTTGAGTTAAAAAATCTGCACTAACTATAGCTAATCTGTGTCTAAAAATCTGCATTAGATTATATATAAATACTATATCATAGAACATTCATTTCAGTTCCTTTTTTTTTTTTTTCCAAATAATAGGTGCAGTGTAAGCATAAAGACTGTACATTAATATTTTGACTTTATCATGAACTACCTCTAAAAAAGAAAAAAAAACATACAGAATAAAATGAAAATGTGTAGAGAGAACATAAAGAAAATTAAAAGAGAATCTAAGTAATATTATTAAGCCCTAAGCCTCTGCTCTACCTCTTAAGTGTAATCTTTTTCACTTGCACAGAAAACCTGAATTTCTTCATAAATTTGTATCAATTTTAATAACGTTTGTCCCTGCATCAAACTCTTCTGAACATCCCTGAACTGGATAATCACCTTAGACAACCTGAGCAGTATCAAACTGCAATTCACCAGCTGTGATAAGAGACTGGGAGATAAATATTCTTGCCTGAAGAAAATCAGCCACTATTGACAAGAGCTGAACTTTTCTGACCCCATCTCATTTCCTTTGAAGAGATCTCCCATGGAGATTACTTTAATTGTTAAATGTCTTGTACTCAACAAGTGAACTCTCCTGGGGTTATGGCTGGCAGCTGTGAGTCAGAAGGATCTAGAATGCTGTCAAACACTATAATTCCCAAACTATGTATAGGACTTTTTCTTTTTTAAATAAAAATCTACAACAACTTCTGAGTTTCTACACTGAATGAAGTTTTGTTAGAACCAGAAATTCTGCCTCTCACACAGCTCCATTTTCACTGACTTCAGCTCTAAAAGCAAATGCTTGAAGATAGTATATAGTAGAGAAATAGAGATTGCTGGAGCAGCAAACATCAAGTTTGGCAACACATCTCCTATTTACATCTCTTATCCTTGCAGCCCTTACAAGACTGTGTATGTGGACTGTATGTGGTCCATACATAGGCCATATGCCTTCCTGGATACAGTAGCCAAGAGTAAATATCTGTGATGCACGAGGATGAATCTGCAGAGCAAATAATGGACAGAAGCACATTTTCCAGTGGGAGATGAGTCTCTCAGCGTGGCCACAACAGCTCTGAGATTTTTTGGTGCTATGCACACAAAGATCCCGTGAAACACCTCCAGAATAGGGGGACAGCTTCTGGAAATCATGACTCTTCCAAACAGTAGGAAACCAGGGGCAGTTTTGAAGCATATTTTCATTCAATGCCCTCCATCCTATGCTAACCCTTGAAGACTACTATCATCACTGCTTGTTCCATTGGTTTAGCATGCATGAGAACTTCTGTGTTTCCAAGCTGTCTTTTCATGTGGTGGAGCTCTGCAAAGGCCCTGGTCCACAGTGTCATTGTGCCAGCTGACATCAGTATCTGGCTGTGGACTGTCCTCAGAGCAGCCGCTGAAGCCAAACTCATTTGGTACATTCAGAAGCCAGCAGCTATCAGAAACACATTCACTGCAGAAGTAATGGGAAATTAGTAACATCCAGCATTTGGTTAGTGCTTTCTCAAGTAAGAAACTCTTTGTCCACATGAAATTGGTAAAGCTGTTGTCATCTCTGAAATGGGAACTCCAAAGCATACTGGCAACAGAACCTCCCAAAAAAGAGCATGGAATTGCTACCTTTTACTCAAATTTACTGATTTTCAGAGATGAAAATCTCTTATCCATGCTTTGAGGGAATTTGGTTTTTTGATATGGCAGTCAGTGGATATTGTGGGATCTCAGCACCTTTGAAGATCAGGCCACCTGCCCAGATGACTACATGGCAGAGAAGGCGCAGGCTACATCTTGCTGAAGGTTCTGATTTTGGCAGTGTGAACCAGCTTTGTGTGACATTCCAGTAACAGTTTGATGAATGAATGACTTCTCATCCCAGTATTAATTCATACATTCACATTATCTCTCAAAGCAAGATTTTATTTTCCTATTGAGTTCTGAACACAAGCTTAGTTAAATCAATTAACACACTGTTCTCTCCACACTGTGCACACAAGAGAGCTGAAAATCGCTTACATTTCAGAGGTTTTTCTAATTACATAAAAACAGCATTCAGGAATTGCAGAGTCATGTGGTCCATATGAAAGTGAGTAAGTGAGGGTGTGCATCTTATTGTGAGGAGGAAAAACACAGCTTGGCTTAATGCAGCCTAATAGCTCCATGAGAGTTTTGTTAATTTTCCTTGGGGCAGTGAACTCTCATAGAATCATAGAACCGTTTGTGTTGAAAGGAATCATTAAAGGTCATCTAATCCAAATCTCCTGCAATGAACAAGGACATCTACACTAGATCAGAGTGCTCAAAGCTCCATTCAGCCTGATCTTGCACATCTCCAGGAATGCGGCACCCACCACCTCTCTGGGCAGCCTGTGCCAGTGCCTCACCACCCTTCTTGTAAAAAACTTCCTTATATCCAGTCTACATCTCCCCCCTTTTAGTTTGAAAACATATACCCTTATTTTATCACAACAGACCCTGCTGAAGAGTCTATCCTCTTCTTTCTTATAGTCCCCCTTTAGATACTGGAAGGCTGCTATCAGGTTTCTCCAGAGCCTTCTCTTCTCCAGGATTAACAGACCCAGCCCTCTCAGACTGACCTTGTAAGAGAAGTGTTCCATCCCTTGGATCAATTCTGAGGCCCTTTGGACTTATTCCTTCCTTCCTTGAAATGTGTAGTGGCAACAAAATTTCTATGTTCCACTGAGGAAAATGCATTTCCTATTCAAAAGCAAACAGCCAAGATATAAAGTCCACGTGATCTGGGCATCAGCTCTGCGTCCTCTCCTTCTGCTGTCTCTGTCAGTCAGTTGGCTTCTGGGAGTGAGTGGGAATTGGGCAGGGCATTTTCTAGTAGAAAGAGCTTCTACTTTGGCACTCAGTTGGAACTAGTTTCTGAGTTTTGTGATCTGGAGGGTGTAATGCAAATTTGATGTGTTCTGTTTAGTTTTTGATTGATTTGTTTTTGTCCTTTTTGTTTGTTTGTTTAATACTGGTTGATTTGACTGTCAAGATTTTCAATAGCATGAACAGTAGTAATTTAACTTCTGTTACCTGTTGTGGGTGGCTTATGAAACATTAAATTTTTACTTTTGTGCAAAGCACCCAACTTCCAATACCATACCAAATTAAGTAATTAAATGAGAGGCTTTTCAAGGACTCTCAAAGGACGTTTATGTATTTCTTTGTAGCTCAAACTTCCAAGCTTAGATAAGGGAAAGAATGGAGTAACGGATAAAAAAAAAAAAGAAAGCAATTACTATATGATTTCCTTTCAAATAATATTCTATAGAAACACTGTCTGCTTCTATGTGTGTGTAGATGCCATAACCGAAGTCACAACCTGTTACTGCTGTTCTTTGCATGTACGAGAAAAGAAAGACAAAATCTACTTTCAAAAGCTGTCTGCACCCCAGGAGACATTATAGTTTCTGTTATATGTAGAGAAGTCAAATGATTTGCCCAGCATGAAGAATGTGTACAAATTCTGGATTTGATCCCTATCTCTTGTGTTGTGGCTCTTTGACATGGTCTTCCTTCTTATGAACATTCTTTGCTTCTTCCTTGACAAAACATGCATAAACTGAAGTCAATTCTGAGCTGCTTTTTGCTGCAATACTGCAAGCACTTTTCAGTTCTTGAGTAGTTTTTCAGTAGTTTTGAAACAAAAAATGTTCCACTCTTCATTTGACATTAAAGGGATGTCACATTAAAGGGATGTAGAGTCAATGCAAACTGTGACAAGTCCAGTTGTGGGCCCTCTGAGGCCTTGCAAATTGACTGTCCTTTTTCCAAGCACCACTGCAGCATCGTCTAATTCTGCTGGCTACAGAAAGATATCCAACATATTTTAGCTGATGGCACTGCTCCTTAGCAGATATTACATGCTAGGACACTGTAGGATTTGGAGTGAGAAGTGAAACTGTAAACAAATCCCACTGTTCCCAGATGGCATGACTTATGACTGTCATCTCCCTCTTGTCAAATCTAATTTATTTACTTCAGTATAATGTTACAGCAAATACATAATTAAGAATTTCACATTTATGGAAACAAGATAAAGTTGGAGTTTGGAAAAACTACACCACTCTGTATTAAACCAGTGAAAGGTCCACTAGTAGCTGTAACAATAGAAATGGAGTGAATTCACTCACTAGAAATGAATAGATGTTTCATGCAAAAAGGCATGAATAGTGGAGAAGAAAATTATCAATAAAAAGCAGCCAGATATTAAACACATTGGAATGTCTTGATTGCAGACTTTATGGATCTCAGCTATTAAATGTGCTATATAATAGTGCAAATAACTTTCCTGAAAAATTGCAAATCAGTCTTGAGCCATTAGAGAAAATATTATGTGATATTTTGAATTAATCTTTAAAATGAATCTATTCAGATACGCTCATATCGGGGATAATAGTAGAGCTCTATGTGAGATGATATGCAGTCAAGGAAAATAAGAGATAATGACCATGGTTCACTTCAATAAACCTATGGTTAAACCACACACAGATATATGCCAGAATAAATGTAGCTTGACAATGAGATCAGCCATATTGCACTATGTGAAGAGCAGAACTGATAGAGAATACTGCTGTCAAAAAATGACTAACATTAAAAAATGTTGCTAGATAAGAGGAGAAAAAGTATGGGCACAGCACATCTATCATATTAGGTCACCATTTATTAATTTATCTTTGAATGGAGAGTTTGGAAATGTAACTCTAAGCTATAAGAGAACTGAGCATGGAATAGAAGTTGTTTCTTGCTCAACTTGATTTAAGTAATACCAGAAACTGTGCTGTTATCAGTGCTGCAAGCTGAAAGACAAATATGCTGAAAGTCTCTAAAATAATTCTTCCATTGTACTATTTAACAAGTAACAAAGCCAATTTCCCCTGACAGTTTGCTTATGGTGGAAGGTATTGGGATTTATGTCACTAGACATTCAAGTGGTAAAGATGAGTCAGTTAACATCTTGTTTCAATCTATCTTTCCAGAGTTGTACTCCTCAAGCTTTTTGATGGTGCCTACTTCTTCTGGCTTGTGCATGCCTTTTCACCTTTTTTTTTTTTTTTTTTTTTTTTTTTTTTTTTTTTTTTTTTTTT